>NW_004457422.1:0-51993 GCF_000313135.1 Acanthamoeba castellanii str. Neff
GGGGGTTGAGCTGGAACCACCCCGCCCCTTTTTTCTTTTACACGCGGGGTGCTACACCGGCGAAAAAATCAATCAATCTTTTTTCAAAATCAAGTTATGCAAGTTATTTGATGTTTTTATTCTTTCATTTTAATAAGAGATTGGGTTTTCGCGACTTTTTGAACAGAATTTCTGACATTCCTGACGTGTGATGGCGGGCCAGGGTCGGTTTGGCGTGGCGTCACCACTGTGGAGGCTTCGCTGTCATCGCCTCCTGACGAGCAGCATACCGCAGTGGTCGCCGCTGCCAAGTCGGGCTTCGTCAAGGACGCAGACGCGGCGGCTTTGGTGGAGCAGGTGCAGATCCAGACGAATCTGCTCCTGGAGGAGCAGGCGGCCTTGGTCGATGTGCTCGCCGAGCTGTTTCCGGGCGTGATGATCGCGCGACTCTCCGTGCCCTCGCTCGAGTACACCTTTGCCAACGCGGCCTTCTGCCTGCGCTTCGGCGAGCTCAAGCGCCGCGACGCCGCCGCGAGCAACAAAGTCATCGGCCGCACCCTCTCCCAGGTATACACCACGGCCAATTACTTTTATTCGTATTTTTTGTCAATTTTGTCAATTGTTGATACATTTATTTATTTATTTTTTTTGTCCCAATATTGACATTTTTCAAGTCGATTTCGGAATCGCGCGCAAAGCCGGGCGTTTCGGCATTTGCCTTTTTCGTCTTTTTCGTCATCGCGCTCCGGGCAGCGCTTGTTCCGGGAACGCTCACATTCGTCCGTCAATCAAACGGCGCCGCCATGCGATTCGCAGGTGCGCGGTCAGGACGCCGCGTCGACGCTGCGGCCGCACATCGAGACCTGTCTGCAGGGCCGTCAGTTGTCCTTCCAAACGCGCGTACCGGCGCCACCACCCCTGCCGCCCTACATGTTCAACGCCGACACCGACCAGGAGGAGGAGATGCAAGCCACCCTCATCCCCGACGTCGAGGCCTCCACCGGTACGTCCCCCCGTGCGTGTCGTGCTGTCGTGCTGTGTGTGCCGCGTGTGTGGTGTGGTGTCGTGCCGTGCATGCTGTGCTGTGCTGTGTGTGGTGTCGTGTGCGTCGTGCGGCTAACGTTGGCGCACACGCTGCACGAGCAGGTCGTGTGCGGGGGCTGTTCGAGGTGATCCAGACCAGCTCCAAGAGCGAGCGCAGGCTGACGGCCGAGGAGCTCGAGTACCAGGCCCACATCACGCAGACCATCACGCAGAACGCCGCCTCGTGCCTCTTCATGATGGACCACAAAGGTGCACACACACACACACGCATCACCACCAGTTCATTGCGTTGGTTCGAACACTGAGTCGTGTGTCGTGTCGTTGCTCGTGTGTGTCGTGTCGTGTCGTGTCGTGTGGTTGTAGGCTTCCCGACGTTCATGAATTTGGCGGCGGAGCGGGTGACGGGGTACACCCTTGATGAGATCAAGGACAAGCCCCTCCACTACGCCATCCACTGGAAGCGGCCCGACAACACCTTCTACCCCGTACGTCCAGACACACGACACACGCCACACACACGATACGCGCGGCACACACGACACACACGACACACACCACACGTACGACACACACGACACGCGCGCGTCGCACGACACACGCGCGCGTGTTCTGATCGGTTGATGGTTTGGCCAAAGGGGTTGACCGGGTGGTGGGATTGGGGGCGGCAGATGGAGGAGTGCCCGATCGACAACTCGACGGCGGAGCTGGTGGCCGCGCAGGAGGTGGAGGAGGTGTTCGTGCGGAAGGACGGGACCATCTTTCCGGTCATCTGCGCCGTGGCGCCCCTCTCCAAGAGCGGACGCACTGTGGGCGCCGTCATCGAATTCCGCGACGTCACCGAAGAGCGCCGCCGCGAAAACGAACGCCTCTCGGCCCTTCGCGACGCCGAGGTACCATCATCGCACACGCGACACACACGGCACACACGACACGACACGCTCATACGTGGAAATTTCACACACACACACACGACACACACGACACGACACGACACACACACACACACACACACACACACACATGACACACACGACACACACAGGAGCACCAACGGAGGCGAGCGGCGGAGGCGGAGGCGTTCCGGGTCAAGCAGGAGCGGTTCATCGACACCATATGCCATGAGATCCGCAACCCCGTACGTCTCCTGCACACACCGCACACGCTCATCGCACACGCTCACCGCACCCACCGCACACGCTTACCGCACGCACCGGGCACAGATCAACGGGATCTACGGAAACGTGACGCTGCTGCAGGACGAGCTGGCGTCGGTTCACGCGCAGCTCGAGGGGGTGGAGTGGCCCGCGAAGCCGCAGATGTGCGAGAGCCTCCGGCAGATGGAGATCTGCGTCAACGCCATCAGCACCTGCGCCAAACACCAGAAAGTCATCACCGGTACCGGCGCACACACCCCCCCCCTCGCCCCCCTCTTCTACCAAACACTCACCACGTGTGCGGTGTGTGCGGTGCGTGTCATGTGCGGTGTGTGCGGTGCGTGTCATGTGCGGTGTGTGCGGTGTGTGCCGTGGTGTGCAGATGATGTGTTGCATTTGTCCAAGTTGGAGGCGAATAAGATCGAGCTGAATCGGGTGATCTATAATCCGATGGAGGTGATCAAATCGGCGGCGTCCATGTTCATGTCGCAGATCCAGGAGAAGAAGCTTACCCTCCAAGTCAACGACCCCACCCCGCTCCCCTCCTCCCTACCCGACGAGGCACGCAGCCCCCCTTCCCCCCATAAACCACCGCCTTGCTAACCGCACACGCACGCACCGCACACACCGCACACGCACGATCGCACGCGCTGCACGACAACAGAAGCCGGTGTTGGTGGTGCGGGGCGATCCGGATCGGTTCATGCAGGTGGTGGTCAACCTGCTGAGCAACGGGATCAAGTTCACCCACCGCGGCGGCATCACCGTGTCCGCCTACTACCTCCACCGCGAGAACCGCGACACCACCGAACTGCGGGTACCGCACGACACACGCACGACACACACGACACACACGACACGCGCGGGACCGCACACGCTGATGACGGTCGACAGATCGAGGTGGCGGACACGGGGATTGGGATGAGCCACGAGGAGCAGTCGCGCATCTTCGACCGGTTCTCGCAGGCGTCGCACAAGACCTACCGGGAGTACGGGGGGTCGGGGCTGGGCCTGTCGATCGCCAAGGGCCTCGTGGCCCTCATGGGCGGCGTCCTGGACGTGCGCAGCCGCAAGGGCGCCGGCTCCACCTTCCACTTCACCATGGAGTGCGGCTACGTCACCCCCTCCCAACTCGAAGAGGTACACAACGCACGGCACGACACGCACGTCGCACACGACCCGACACGCACGACACGCACGGCACGACACGCACGGCTTGGAACTAAAAGTGGTTTTCTGTGTTCTTCTTCTGTGTGCAGCACAACCGAGCCAAGGAGAAGCTCAAGGAGAACCAGGCGCGCCAATCGCAGGAGCTCACGCTCAGCGCCAACGTACCGCACACGCCCACCGCACGCACCGCACACGCACGCATGTCCTCACAACCACATGTTTTTGTTTTCGTTTTCGTTTTTCGTTTTTGGTTTGGGTGGAGAGCAGAGCAAGCCGATGACGCCGAAGCGGATCCTGGTGGCGGAGGACAATTCGATCAACAAGCGGGTCATCCTGCGGTTCCTCGAGCGGCGGGGCCACTACTGCGAGGCCGCCGACAACGGCGAGGAGGCCCTCAGCATCTACCTCGACGCCGTCGCCAAGGGCCGCCGATTCGATCTCATCTTCATGGACATCGAAATGGTGCGTGTCGTGTCGTGTCGTGCTATGTGTTGCGTGTCGTGCTATGTGTTACGTGTCGTGTCGTGTCGTGTCGTGCGGTGCTGATCGGGTGGTTGGTGGTGGCGGTGCAGCCTGTGATGGACGGTCTGGCGGCGACGCAGGTGATTCGGGAGCGGGAGCGGATGCTGAACCTGCCGTCGACTCCCGTCATCGGCCTCTCCGGCAACTCGCGCCAACAGCAGATCAGCCGCGCCCTCAAAGGCGGCATGTCCGACTACATGTACGCACACGCACACGCCGCACACGCACACACTCACGAGTTGCTGATGTTTGTGTTGCGCGTGAGTAGAACGAAGCCGTACGAGCAGCACACGATCTACAGCAAGCTCGCGCAGTGGACGACGGACACGCCGCTGGGGTCTCCACATGCGGAGGCCCGCGCGGCGAGCCCCGGGCGGCCCGACGACGACGACGAAGAGGCGCGCGGCGCCGGTACGGCAACGGCCACGACGACAACGACGACACAACAAGAAAACGAGGAAGGAAAAGAGAAGGAAAAGGAAGAGGTGAAGGGCAAGGACGGCAAAAAGGATGAAGAAGACGGTGAAGAAGGAGAGAAGGAGGGAGACGATGGACGACGAAAACGACGACAGGGACGACGAAGGAAGTCTGTGGTGGACAACGATGGCGATGACGACAACGACGACGACGAGGAGGAGCGCGAGCCGCCACCACCGTCGTCGCCACCGACGTCGGAGGAGGACAGCATCGCCGAGGTGGGCGAGGAGGAACACAGGGGCGTAGGCCGGCGATGAAAAGAGAAGAGAGGACCCTCGCCCGTGACCACCCAGCACCACCCATCATCAGCATGCGTGGCGCGCGCACATAGTTGTTGTATCAATACACCCTTTTTTTGATGACGTGTGCAGCCCTCGGCCCGCAGACGTTTCATGCACCCCAACCTCCTTCTTCTTCGCTCTTTTTACAACTTGGGGCCTTTTTGCTGGAGGCGCAAGCTATAACTTTTCAGATGAGGATTCACGTGTACGGGGCCAGAAGATGGAGATGATGAAGGTGATCTATTGGCCCACAGCACTGAAGAACAAAAATGATGATTGAATAAGGAAGAGGCGTGATTGATATATCGACGAAAGCCTAGCAGTCGATCCTCTGGCGGTGAGTGAGGTAGATGGTCGCGCTTGATGTTGTTGATGATGATGAAGGTGGATGATGAACGGGGGCATCGTTGACGACACAATCTTGGAGAGAGAAAAGCAGGTGGTGTCGCCTTAGGCAGGAATCGAAGCGTACATGGACTCGATCTGGTGGTTGAAGTGCTTCTTGAGCTGCGGCCGCTTGAGCTTGAAGGTGGGCGTGACGAGGTCGTTGGCGGGGGTGAACTCCTCGGGGGTGAGGTACACTCGCTCCACCACCTCGAACCCGCGCAGCTTGGTGGCCTTGGCCACCTGGCGCAGGTCCTGCGCCACGGCGTTGGCGGCGCGCTCGTCGCTGCACACCGTCAGGAAGTCGGTCGCCCTGTTTCCCGTCAACTGTTTCGCATCGCCACCAACACACATCGCAGTGAGTCATTGCGCGCACACACGCCGCACACACACGCCGCACACACACGCCGCACACGGACGCACGTACCGGGATGTTTTGGCTCTGTGCCCAGGGGAGGAGGGCGTCGGGGTCGGGGTAGACGACGGCCACAAGGTGCGCCTTGTTGCTGTCGCCGTAGACCCAGATCTGGGACACGAACTTGCTCTTCGTGAACGCGCCCTCGAGCTTCTCCACTCTGCATGTCACACACAACACACACAACACACACAACACACACAACACACAACACACAGGTGTGAGCGTGTTGCATCAAGAGGAGGAAAAAGAAGAGAGAGCGACGTACGCGATGTACTCGCCGTGGGAGAGCTTGAAAATGTTCTTCTTGCGGTCGATGATGGAGAGGGTGCCGTCGGGATTCCACCGGCCAATGTCACCCGTGAAGAACCAGCCATTCCTGAAGCTCTCCGCACTGGCAGTGGTGCACATAAGATTGTGAGTATTCAACCGACACTCGCGCATGCCAACGACACACGACACACGACACACGACACACAGAACGACATGGCACATACGTCTTCTCGGTGTCGCGGTAGTAGCCCGGGCTCACGTTAGGGCCGCGAATGACGACCTCTCCGCAGGGCGTCTCGCCGTTGGGATCGTACTCGGGCATGTCGTCCACGGCCACGAGCTTGATCTCTGTTGGTTGATTTGGCACGTATGATAAAAAACAATTAGTAACTGCCAATTATCAAGTTTATCATTATGATAATTACTACAATTTGTTAGTCAGTATTATTTATTATTGTTATTATTATTATTAATTATTAATTATTCGTGTCACTTGTGGCGGCGTGTGGCGTACCGCAGCAGGGCATGGGCGCGCCGACGTGGCCGAAGCTGGGGTCCTCCAGGTAGCCCGCAGTGGCACCGGCGCAGGTCTCGGTCAGGCCGTAGCCCTGAACGATCGTGCATCCGAACACGCTGCAATCGCCCGCATTCATTAGACTCTCCATTGCACATCCAACGAAAGGTGTGTTGTGTCGTTGGTCGTGTCGTGTGCCCTACCAAGTGAGGAACTTGTGGACCACGGGGGTGAGTGGGGCGCCGCCGGACAACATGGCCCGCACGTTGCCGCCAAGCCTCTTCCTGGCCTTGTTGAGGACCAGCCACTTCCAGAGATCGCTCTCCTTGCCTGAGCAAGAAAATCATTATTATTTAGTTTTAATAATGAATAAATCAATGATAAATAGAAATAACGAAAACAATATAAAAATATAAAGTAAAAATATACAAAGAAGTAAAAACCAAAGGTGAAAGCGGGTACCGGTCCTGAGGGTCTTCTCCATGGAGGCGACGGCCCGGCGGAAGAGCCACCAACGCACCTTGCCCTGCTGCTGGGGCAGGAGGTTGACGATCTTGCCGTAGATCTTGTCGTACACGCGCGGCACGCCCACGAAGAACGAGGGCTTCAGCTCCTGCACGTCGTCGATGATGTGAAGCACCGATCCCTGAGCCAGAAAAAGTTGATGATGATGAAAAAGAAGCAGTCAGCACGGCTGATCAATTGCGTGTGCGGTGGTGCAGTTCAATTGTGAGCAGTACCTGGTAGAAGCCGACGCGGGTGCCGCGGGAGAAGGCGCACTGCATGATGGCACGCTCGAAGATGTGAGCCAGAGGCAGGTAAGACAGGTAGGCGTCCTCGGGGGTGGCCACGCTCTTGGCCACCCGCTGGTTGACGGCGGCCATCATGGCCATCACGTTGCGGTGCGTCAGCAGGACGCCCTTGGGGTCGCCCGTGGTGCCCGACGTGTACATGATGCTACAATATAGCCGCGGCCACATGTTGGTCGTATATGAGTTGCTACACAAAGAAAAGAAAAAGAAAAATGAAGAAAAGAGGAAACACACCTGTAGAGGTCATCGGGCGTCGGGGGGTCGATGGTGACGGGCCTGGACTTGCCGTCCTGGACGACGTCCTGGAACCACAAGAGGCGGAGGTTGATCGCCTCGGCGGCCAGCCGCTCCTCATCGGTGGGCTCCTCCATGAGAATGACGGTCTTGAGCTCGGGGCAGTCGGGCGCCGCGCCCATCAGCTGCAAGAAGAAGAAGATGATGGTCAAACGCGAGTCATTGCATTGCACGTGAGTCGTGGCTCAAAGCAGCGGAGGAGGAGGAGAAGAAGAAGAGGGTACGGGACGAAGGCTTTCGCGGGAGACGACGACAAAGCGGGTGGAAGCGTGGCTGGCAATATAGGCCACGGCATTCTCACCTGATGAGCGCAGAAGATGAAACGGACCAAAGGTCAGCGCGTTGTGTGTGCGTGTGTGTGAAAGAGAGAGAGAGAGAGAGAGAGAGAGAGTAATGGCAACGCTATGTACCGAGAGTATCGTAGAGGGCGATGATGGTGAGAGAGTAAGCGCTGCATGCCTGATCAGCGATCACCCACTCCTCCCTGTTCTTGCTGTAGATGCCAATATGCTCGCCCTACCCGTCGCGACACATTAGCTGCGGCCGGAGAGACGGATTGCACAAGAAGAAGCCTGACAGCGACAACATCAGAACAGAAGGAGGCAACAGTCACTCACCCGCTTGGCGCCCAGGTTCTTGAGGCCAGAGCCAAAGTAGCGCGCAAGGGCGGCGATCTCCTTGTAGGTGCGGAACTCGTAGGGACCGCGAGTGCCATCGTTCTCGAAGCGACGCGTGCCCAGGCATCGGCAGTTGCCGAACAGCCTCTCGCTCCTCCTGCACAATGCCGCCGGTGGTGAGGATGTGGAAGAACATCAAAGGGATCGGCAGGTAGAAAGAAAAAGATTGCATTTGATTGATAGAATGCATTCTGAGAAGGAGAAGGAATGGTACGCGAAGTTCTGGCAGAGGGTGGCTACGACGAGGTTGTTTTCTGTGTCCTTCAACGAATCGTAGAGCTCCTCATCAGGCTTGAGGTCAGAAGCTCTGCGGATGGGACCCTCGCCCAGCGCCTCGGGTGGTGCGACATCATACGATTGGTGGGAGAATTTGGTGTTCTTGCGTGGACCCGGCTTGATGCGGCCACGCTGCTGATCACGTGCCAGGAAGGGCAGCACGACGAAGAACAAGGCCGATGTCACCGTTATGATGGCGAACGCCAGCGTAACGTCGTAGTCGAAGAAGATCGACATTACCCGAATTGAGCGACAGTTCGTAGATCAACAAAGAGATGCAGAAGAGATGCGAATAGATTGATGCCAAATGGCAGATTGAAGCGTTGAATGGATCCAAGCTTGTCGATCTGGCCTTTGACTGAACTGAGATAGTGGAGGTAGAACAGAAGGGAGAGCCGAGGGAAGTGCAGCGCCTCCAAAGTCGAGCGAAGGGACCCTGTTTTTCGCGCACGTTGAACCCTGTCGCCGCTTCGTCACCATGCAGAGATATGTCGACAATCAGCTCCGACTCTCCGAGAAGCTCACTCGGCCAGCAGACGATGAGCGACGAGTCGGCCAGAATCGCCGCCGTGGGCGGGTCCCACAGCGAGTACATCGAGGTCGAGGCCGAGTTGTTCTTGATCAGAGCCAGCAGGTCGGTAGGCAAGTTACTGTTACTTGTGGCAGAAGGCGTGCAGGTCAAAAAGCCTAAACCATAAAAGCCATAGTGCAAAGGCAGGGCTGGCTATGTTGCGCAGGAGCGAAACATCTCCCGAGGTACCCGGAACTGAGGAGACCGCACCCTTCGATGGTGCACCACGGAGAAGCCTTGCCTGGCGGGGGTGCAGACTCCGTGCATGACTGTGGCACCGCGGTGGTTCGAAACGAAAAACGAAATGAAACGAAAAACGAAAAACGAAAAACGAAAAACGAAACACAGAACAAATCAAAAGAAAGGCAGGCAAACGAAAGATGGCGCCGCCCTACCTCGACGTAGTGGCTGTTTACACTAACGCAAGAAGAAGTGCACACGTCGAGTCAAGATGCAAGAGGTGCAGATCGCCGACTCCTTCATGACGCAGCTTGAAGGTACCAGGACGAATGCTAGTATCCTAATTGGCGCTAATCTTCCTGTCTGTGCAGACCTGGTCTCCGAGATCGAGACGAAGGCACAAGAAGGCCGACTGGACGCCATTGATACATCGGCGCTACGCAAGCATATAAACGAACTCCATGCTTCGGTTTCGTTTGCTCCCAACTACAGCAGACTACTCAAGGAGATCGGTACGTGCGCAAATCTTCTACGCGTAGAGACGTCCGTAAAGCTTTGCTTACGCCCACGGCAACCGCATGCACAGCCTTCCGACTCTGGAATGTTGCGATTGAAATGGGGAGGAAGGACCTGCCCTCCAAGGAGCTCAACGTGCGAGGTGCGGACATGACGTACAACACAGAACGCTGACCTGACCTCACAGTCCCTACTCTCTCCGTGACCATGCTAGTGCGCCACCTTGCGTGCGATCTGCTGTCGCTGGCAACTGCAGGCCTGCCTAACGACCCTGAGACAATCGTATGCTCGTTCAAGTTCTTCTCGAGGACGGGCAAGCTTTGGAGCGGTGCGTATTCGCGTCCATCTTGAGTGGGGTCTGGGCTCAGCCTTATGCGACGTACACTACACTTGCTGTTGACAGATCTCAACAACGCGTCAATGGCACTGAACTGCTTCACTACTGCTTCAACAGTAAGCCAACCATCGGTCCTTAGAATCCTGCATCTATACGCTAACAATTTGGTTGAAAAGCTGTGGCAGAGGATAGAGGCCGAGTTCAGCGAGCAAGCAGCTGAAGGCGAAGTGCAGCAGATGCTCTTCATGTTCTTCATCAGCCAGTATGTGGTGACTTAGCTCGTGTTTCGGTAGCTTCTCACTCACCATCATCTCCGCGTAGAATGGAGCTGTACTGGGCGACTAAAGACGCCGAAAGCGCTCATGAGGCTCTGAAGAAGGCGAAGGCTCTCATCGCACTCGTACCGCAAGAGGTTGCTCACCATAGTCCACTGCATACGGCCGCCGAACTACTGACTAACACTGTGATCTCGCGTAGGTAAAGCCCACAGCTATGCTGTGCTACAACTATGGGGTGCAGGCGCACCAGCAGGCGCGCTACTCCGACGCCATCATGTGGCTTGAGAGGTACCTTTCTTCCGCGTTGCTGTAGAGATCTATTTGCAAGGCAATCAGCTCACTGCCGCAGTTCGTATGAGTTGATGAGCAAGGACTCGAACCAAGCGCAAGCAGTACCCAAGCAAGCTAGAACTCTGCGACTCATGGCGCACTGTTTGCTCAGCACCGGAAACAACGATAGGGCCAAGCAAAGTGCTCAGCTCGCCAGTGAGGTACGCCTTTATCATTCATGCAGAGCTATGACAGACTTCTTACGAGAGTTGCTCATCTCAACAGATGCAAGAGAACCATTCTGTTCTGTATCTGCTCGCCAAGCTGAACTTCGCGGAAGGGCGCTTTGACCTAGCGGAGAACTATCTCGAAAAGCTACTCGCACACCCGGACACCAACGCCCTCGACATGTACGTGACCACATGGACTTATGCTTGACGTCCGTGTAGGCACACTCCTCAGCGTGTATTCCCTAGGGCATTTGCGGCGTGCGATTTGGCCAGGGACAATAAACGGTACGCTGCACCCGCTGTACGCCTAGAGGTCGAGAGTTGTTCCTTAACGCAGTCCTCAGACCCGAGGCAGCGATCCTTGGCTATACGTTTCTTCAGAGTCGCTTCTCTCAAGATGGCGATCTGGGCAAGATCCGATTCCGACTGCTCGACCTTCTGGTCTCCGAAGAAGTCAATGATCATTCGAGAGCGTGCACGGTGGTTGAGCAGACCACTTCAGGTTACTCGCGCACACGCTTCAGGTGTCTTGTTTGGCCCGGTTCTTACGATGGCTTGGGTGTTCTAGATCATCATAGTGGAAGACACAGGCTTGCCGCTGCCGAGCTGAAGCATTTTCAACAGCTGCTCTGGAACGTTGGGGCCGTCCTGTTTCAGGTACGTTCAACCATGGTTCAGGTTGCGGCTCCAACTAATTTCGTATGGCCAGAGGGACGACTTTACCCGCAGTCTGGAGTGGTTTGAGCGCTCTTACCGCTTGCTCGACGTAAGTGACACGGCCAATCAAGCTAATTATCATCGGTACGCTGGCCCTTCCTGAGCCGCCGGACTCAATATGCTAAGCGTACGATGCGTTCACAGGATCATCGCTCGGTGCTTCATGCAGCTCAAGCAGTACGACCAAGCACTGAAGCACGCAAACGAAGCGAATATTCGTGAGTCAAACCTGGCGACGCATTTCCTCTCGTTCTTGATCCAGCTTCATGTCCCAGACGACGAGCAAGGTAGCACCACCGTGCGTTGATCATGCCCATGCAATTTCAACTCATTTTGTGTTCAGCTAAGGCAGAGCTTGTTGCACTTTGCGCTTGTGAGGATTTCGATTCAAAGTATCTCGACATCGCTGCAGAGGAGGCGTGGGCGGTACGCGAAAGCTCTTTTAAACAATTTCTTGTTTGCCATCATGACCTATGGTGACGTTCAGATGAAGCGGCAATCGGTGGCCATGCACGCGCTGGAGGCCATCATGTCCACCTTTATCAGCGCTGATCGGTTGGGCCACATCGGCAAGGTCCTCCGCAACTTGATAAAGCTGTCAACCAACGGCGAGGAAAGGTACCTCCGCCACTGTAGGTAACCCTGTGAATGCGGTAGGCTTACTTGGTGTCCGTGCAGTACTACCCTTGAGGGTTTGACGAAGACGGTCTACTATCTACGGTTGGGTACGGAGAAACTGAAGGAGCTCGGAGTACAGATGTTCAGTAGCCTCGACGAGCTCGAGTGGCTTATCGGTGTCTGCTGGAAGTTTGGGTAAGTTAGAAAACCACCAAATACTGCAGGTTGTCTACTCAGCTCATTCCCGCTCAGAACACAGGCAAACAAACAGCAAGAGTTGGAACTTTGCTACAGGTGCTATCGCTATGCATTCGAGGTACGCCACGGACACGCGAAGAGAATAGCAACAGTATATTCTCACATGTGAGATCGAGTTCAGTACTCTAGCGTCCTACCCATGAGCCGCGAGAGTTTGGAGACCAAGAAGTCGAGCCTGCTCTTCGCCATCGCGGCTAAGTTGGAGGAACAAAAAGCGCAAGGCTTCAACGAGGTAACTAATGCCCTCTCGCCTTGAGTCACTCTATTGGCTGATCAAACAACTAATACAATCTGCCAGGACGTGTTGAAAGAGGTGGTGAAGTGGATCGATGCCTGCTACGAGCTATCCGCCCAACACGCCAGATTCATTTCCGTCAGTCACAGCGGTGGTGCCACGTCGGCCCATGTCGACCAGCGCATCCCACAGATCAAAGTCATGGAACTGCACGCCAAGCTAGCCCTGAAGCTGAACGACCAAAGCCTCGTTGCGGTTATTCAGGTGAGTTCACTCCGCTCCAGTAGTTGTGTGCTCCAACACTCAAATATGTGTGTTCATTCCACTCGCTCAGAGCGCTGCAGCTGTACCTGGGATCAGCCCCGTCGTATTCGAGTCCATGGCTGCACTCTGCTTGGACAGTTCGCCAAGGCGCACTGCAGGTATGAACGATTCGTGCCAACGAGAGGAAAACAGAAATCTGACACTTTGATTCGCTTTGCAGCTGCCATGGAGGCATTGACGACT
The DNA here is from genome assembly GCF_000313135.1 of Acanthamoeba castellanii str. Neff. Lineage (NCBI taxonomy): Eukaryota > Discosea > Longamoebia > Acanthamoebidae > Acanthamoeba > Acanthamoeba castellanii. The sequence goes on from NW_004457422.1 coordinate 12,990, forward strand.
TGCCTTCACATCAACACCAACGCCCGCTCTATCAACTACGTCACCTGCAGTTACGACTCCTCATCTCCCCTTCTTTGTCCCACTTTGGCCCTGACATACGCGCGCTCACCGTGACCGCGTATACAACAGGCGCCCTTTTCCGACAGCTGATCACATTGAATGGAGGGCGCGAAAGTGCGTGGCCGCTCTACGAGCAGGCCTACAAGCTTATCGAGAAGCTGGGCGAGCGAGAGACCGAATCCTCGGCTTTCCCTCAGATCGAACTGCGATGGTAACGTAACTTGACGCAACCTTGAACCAGCTCTTGGACGCAAGCGATGGCTCACTCGACTTCACTTCTTTGGGGTTTGGGGGGGTGACATGCGTCAGGCTGCTGGCAAAGGCCTGGAACAACGGGACGCACAAGTACCGATTGTCGAAGCACGACGAGGCCGAGAAGTGGATGAGCCTCGCGTTCAAGTTCCTGCAGCACTGCCCGGCAGCCAAGGCCGAAAGCGAACAGCAGATGGTCGCCGCCTACTCTCACCTTCTCGAGAAGATTGCCGAGCAGCAGCACACCACCTCTACTCACAGCTCCCTCGTCGAAGAGTAAGCAGGTACCGTTCAGTGTGACAGTGTACGCGGATGAGACAGAATGTAAGTTTTAGGTGCCCGCAGAGGAGAAGATGACAGAAGAGATGGTGGTGAAGATGATGGTGATGATGGTGGTGGAGGAGGTGGCTGTCCATCAGCAGTCAGCGAGCTCGGCCGAGTAGAGAGCGGGCTCCAGCGTTGGGTTGTCGTCCATGAAGAAGAGCTTCCACTTCTGTCCGGGCGAGATAGCGCCCTGGTTGAAGAAGATCCACCGCGAGGGCTGGTCGTGGGGGCCGTTCGCCGGGTTATTGATGTTGAACTTTGTATCCACGTCGCACGCGCAGCAGTTCTGCATATACCACTTCTGCGCAGGAGCGGAATATACGGGAGACCCGGGTGATGGTGAAAACATGATGGTGAGATTACATAACAACTTCAAATCTTGAAGATGGAGTTGAAAGAGATTGAACAAAGGTTACCTGGTCGTCATCTTTGAAGTAGGTGAAGCAGGTGTTGACTTCGTGCTGTTCGATTCCGGGGCAGTGAACCGAGGCGGGGGGAGCGTAGGCGAAGCGCTTGTTGGGGTTGAGGCGCTTGAGCTTGCCCACTCCGCCCTCGGGGAGGATCCCATCTTCGACCAGCTCGCGCGTAGCGATCAGGCCTTCCATGACGAAGTCTTCCTCGAACCACATCGGCTCTTCATCGACGTTGCCCTTCACCGTGCCCACCGCGAATAACGCAAGGCCGCACAGGACCAGCGCCAGGCAAAGGGCGAGCCTCATCTTCGTGAAGCTGAAGCTGGGTTGTTGCGGGAAACGACGCCTTGCAACAAGCTGAGAAAAAACCAGGATCGGCAAGGAAGGATTTTCAACGGAAACGTTGGCATCACCGGGTATAAAAAGGGGCCAATTTTTTTGTTGATTTGTTGCGCGAATTCTTGCTTTCGGCATCGAATTCAAGGGAGAAGGAGTCGATTCACACATACAACAAGATGAGCGGGATTACTCTACCGAGCTTGACGAATGTCCTTCAGAGCGCGGGCATGGCGGTGCACGGCCACCCGTCGGCACCCGGGAGCACCCAGCTACCCCCACTTCATCAATTGAACATCTCGTCACAGCCCTCCTCGCAGCCTCCTCAGCCTTCACTGCAGTACTCTGAGCCCGCGCAATCGACTGCTGCCAGCGACGATATGGACAGCGACGTGGATCGCACCAAGCACCCGTCGGGCATTGTCCCTACTCTGCAGTACGTAGTCATTGAGTTTCTGGGGGGGTTCAAATTCAAACCTCGTTACTCAGATTGTCTCCTTCTTCAAAGTCCATTCTTGTCTCCATTCTCATGATGTTGATGATTCTGCAACAGAAACATCGTCTCCACGGTGAATTTGGGGTGCAAGCTCGACCTCAAGAACATCGCACTGCATGCACGTAACGCCGAGTACAACCCGAAGCGTTTTGCTGCCGTCATCATGAGAATTCGCGAGCCGAAGACGACCGCGCTCATCTTTGCATCGGGCAAGATGGTGTGTACGGGCGCCAAGAGCGAAGAGGCATCTCGTCTGGCTGCCAGGAAGTACGCTCGCATCATCCAGAAGCTCGGATTCGCCGCCAAGTTCCTCGATTTCAAGATTCAGAACATCGTCGGCTCGTGCGATGTGCGATTCCCCATTCGTCTCGAGGGTCTCGCCTTTGCCCACAACCACTACTGCAGCGTACGTCCTCCATCCCCCTCCCCCGCTCTCTACTTGCTCATCTGCCAGAGGCAGCTCGCCTAATCTCCATGCTGTGCTGTGCATGTACACCACGTGCAGTACGAGCCAGAGCTGTTCCCGGGTCTCATCTACCGCATGGTGCAGCCCAAGATCGTGCTGCTCATCTTCGTGTCGGGAAAGATCGTGCTCACGGGCGCCAAGGTGCGAGAGGAGATCTACGAGGCCTTCGAGAACATCTACCCGGTGTTGACCGAGTACAAGAAGACCTAAGCCATCCACCTCACCTGTACAAACTACCAACCCCCCCAACCATCGCCGCCGTCACTTGTATCTACTCCCTCCCTCCCGCCAACCAACTACTCAGCCCACCGCGGTCTGCCACCGGCGCGTGCACGAATGTACATTCGCCCAGGGGGCGTTGAGAACAAAAACATACACCGGTTTTTTTAACAACATGTGTTGTGTCTATGTTATGTTGGTGAAGACACGTCATGTGGGCTATGTGGTGTTGATGAGGGTCCAGAGAGGCTTGTAGGCTGCTTGTTTGTCAAGTCTACAAAAGAGTGCTAACAAAATTGGCCAATCGTCAGTCTGGTTCGAACCCCGTTCTGGTGATTGGCTTGCGACAGAGAGGAGGAGAAGAGGGGAGTACAGGTGTAGTAGGTGTAGAGCACATCATCAGCTGATCAGTTGATGATGCGTTTGGTCTCTTCGTCGTTGGGTGCCAATGGCGAGTATCGCCGCCAGAGCCACTGGCCGGCGACCTTGAGGAAGTAGGTCAGAACGATGATCACGTTGGCGCCGCCGGTGATCGTCCACAGCTGCCAGTCGCCTCCCGCGAACAACAAACCTACCATGCGCGACAGGAGAAAAGCAACACAGCATCCAATTTACTGTAAATATAATAATAGAAAAATAAATAGATAAAAGAAAAAAACAATAACATAATAAGTTTCTAAATAACGGAACAAGAATTGTTATATGGGGGAGGAGTACCGGAGAGGGCGATGGTGGGGAGGACGATGAGATAGGCCCCCAACTTGCCGCCAGGGACGACGAACGGGCGCGGGGTGTCGGGTTCGGTGTACTTGAGGCGGATGAGCGCAAAGTACTCCAACAGCAAATTCACGACTCGCATGAACATCGTCACCTGTGCATTCGTATGTTAGCATCGGTTCAAACAGGAAGAGAGCAACCATTTTTGTATCTAGAATATATTACATTTATATCGTTATTTAAATGTAAAATAAATATAGAAAATAATGAACAAAAGAAATAAAAAGGAAAAGAAAATAAGAGGCCTGTGCCGGAACCCTCCGGGCGGGTTTCAGGGCGTGCTCCACGTCGTTTTCGGTGGATAGCTCGCGTGCGCTTTCTTTGGGGTGACCCAACGACAACAGCCGCCGCCACCACCCAACTCGCGACACTTCACTCCGACACCACGCCCGCGCACAGAGAAGATGGATGGATGGCTGGGATGGGATGGAGAGACCACAAGGGCCGTACCTGCACGAGGATGTCGTACGAGAGGAGCGAGAGCATGGTCACCACGATAGCTACGATCACGATTCCCATGATCGGCCTACGCACGTACGCACCGCACACGAACAAAAGCGATCATAGGTGGTCAGCCATGATAACTATTTCCGTCGCACGTGTCGTGTGTCGTGTTGCGTGTCGTGTGTCGTGTTGTGTGTGTCGTGCGGTGCTGTGTACCGGATGGTGCCGGTCTTGGCGCGGCGCCAGGAGAGGGCGACGAAGGAGGGGAGCTGCTGGGCGTCGCCGGGGGCACGGGCCATGGCCCACAGCACGCGGGCCATGGAGGCCATCGTCACGTTGAACGTGCCAAAGTTGGACATCACCGACGCCGCCATCATATAATACCTGGTACGCACACGCACACACGTCAACCACCGCACACGTCGCACGCACGCACGTCAACCACCGCACACGCCGCACACCGCACACGCCACACGGGGGGGGTGAGTGAGTACCCGAGGACGGAGGACATCTTGTAGGCGAGGGTGGTGAAGTAGCCCGACACCCACACGCTCCGGTCGGGCGTGTAGACCCAACCCACCAGCACCGGCAGGAAATAGTTCAAAATCTGATCAGCCCCCCCCCCAGCGTGAGCCGTTGGTGTCGTGTCGTGTCGTTGGTCGTGTCGTTTGGTGTCGTTTGGTCGTGTCGTGTCGTTGATCATGTCGTGGGCGAGCAAGTGGTGGATCGTACATTGAGGGGAAGGCCGATGGAGATGCCCGTGATGTAGGTCTTGCGGCCGTCCTTCACCTCGCCCGCCACCGATCCCATGGAGTCATAGCCACCTGCCCCCAGCCGCTCACACACATCAGCGCCGCACGACACGCACCGCGACACGACACGACACGCACCGCGACACGACACGACACGTACCGAAGGACCAGAGGGTGGTGGAGATGAAGAGGGACCATTGGATGTCGGTGAAGGCCGGGACGTCGCCGAGGCGGTCCCACTGGAGGCCGCCCATGATCGGGAGGGCGATGAACTCGGCGAGGAACGGGGAGAGGATGAAGAAGAGGAAGATGAGCGACAGGCGCGTGACCCACGAGATGCCCCACATGTTGATCAGCATGATGATGAACACGAAGCCAAACTTGATCGCAAACGCCTCGCCGTCCGTCAGATCGTCCTGTGTCCCACCTTGCGTCAGCCACCGCACACGCACACGCACACGCACACGCACACGCACGGGTGGGGTGGGTACCTGCCAGTGCTGGGGTAGGTAGGCGATGACGAGGATGGGGTAGAGGGCCATGGAGGCGAAGGCGGAGACGAGGTAGTTGAAGGCGTTGATCCACCCGATGAAGGGCCCAAAGGCGCGCTGCACCCACACGATGTTGCCGCCGTTCTCGTCCACCATCAACGAAAGCTCCGCAGACATCAGCGCTACGCACACGACACACACCGCACACACGTTGGTTTATGAGTGTGTGCGGTGCGTGCGTGTGTGGTGTGTGCGGTCGTGTGCGTGTGCGGTGGTGGAGACCTTGAGGCAGGGACCAGAGGACGGGCACGAGGAAGAGGGCGACGAGGGTGATGACGGGGCCGGCGGCGCCGACCGACGGTTCGATACCGAAGGGACCGCCGCAGGTGAAGAAATACGTCAGCATGGCCAGCTGGAACGCATTAATGTTGCGCTTGCCTGGTGGTCGGCACCGCACACCGCACACGCACCACCGCACACGCACCACCGCACACGCCGGGTCAGTCGCACGACACACGTATGACCGCACACGCACACGACACACGCATGACCGCACGCGCACGCGCAGGTACCGGCGGATTTCTTGTGATGGTGGTGGTCGCCGTGGTCGACGATTGTGGGGTCGGCGAGCTTGCCGCTCTCGAGGCCGAGGTGTGGGTCATGGCACGCCGGGTCGTTGTGGAACGAGCTCAGCGAGGCGTCGGACTGCAGACCCAATACTACACAATTCCAAAACAAATGAGTAAACAAACGAATAATAATAATAATAATAATAATAATTAAAATATTAAAACGAATAAATGAACTGGATTGGTTTATTTTATTTTATTGATTTTATTTATTATGTCAATGATGTAATAGGAATTTGATTGGAGGGGGGAGGAGGTCTACCGGGGCCGCTCTCTTCGAGGTCGCAGGCGTCGCCCTCGATCACAAAGCTGGACTCTAACGTATGCGACGGCTCCCTCGACCTCATCTGCTGGGGCGGCTCATTGTCCATTAGTACGACTAATGGAAAGAAGTGGAATGCGCAGCCGCGCCAAAAACGATTTAATGATTTTAAAAATATACAACTTGTTAAGCAATTAGGAATCACGAATCGGAATTCACGGCAAACCAATTAAAGGCCTTCAATTCATGGATGATGATGATGAACGAGTACAGCGACGACGAAACCGTGCAGGCGCATAATCACAACTTTAAATGCAGTTTACAAATTAATCGCATTTAAATGTCGGGTAACAAGAATGAACAGCGGAGATGGGGTTCCCCGACGGGGCATAGAGAGAGAGAGAGTGTGTGTGTGGAGTACTCACGTTTGCTCTCGTGGAAGAGACGCGGGGCCACCGGAGCAAAAGAGGATGAAGAAGATGGGGGCCCAGAGCTCAAGAGTGGTTGTTTTTTTTTGAGTTACGATAATGAAATGAATTTCACACCCCGCAAACGTCGAACGACAGTTCTGTCGACGAGAACCCCACCAATCGCCATCCAGCCCGAGTATATGTGGTTTATCAACACATTTTCTATCTATATAGTATATATATATATATATTTAAGTGGGTGTCATGTTGTGTCACGTCGTGTTGTTTGGTGTGTTGTGTGCGTCGACGGGGCTCGTTCAGGCGCCCTCGAGTGGCTGGAGGGAGAGCGAGAGGGAGTAGAGGCTGTCCTCGTCGGGCACCTGGGGCGGCGACGCGAGGAACGCCTGGAGGCACTCGTCGGGCTCGAACTGGTACGACACGTTCTGGAAGAGCAGCAGCGTGTAGATCACCTTCCCGATCATCTCCAGCTTCTCAAAGTTGACCAGCCCCGAGATCTCTGCACACATCCCACCATCAGCACACGACCGCACACACGACACGCACATACGACACACGACCGCACACGCACGACCGCACACGGTGAGGTGAGGGAAGCAAGGACGCACCCATTTCGTTGGCTTCGATGAAGAAGAGATCGCCGAGGGAGACGCCGAGGTAGGGCACGCAGGGAGGCACGGCCTCGGCTTCGAGCCGGCGGTAGTTGCGCCGGTTGTGCGTGGGCGACATCAGCTCGTCCAATTGCTTGAGCACCCGCCGCGTCTCCGGATCGACTGTTTGTGGGGGGGGGGAGAAGACGAAGGCAAAAGAGCGAAGCACGAACGTTTTCGCGAAGGAAGAAGAACGAAGACGCGACGGTCAGCGCAGGCTAAACGAATGTGGCAGGCGAGAGCGGGGAGGGGGATTACCATCTTTCCAGGTCTTGGTGAGGCGGGTGACCGCCACATTGCCGAGGCCAGCCAAGATCTCCAACAATCCGTTGAAGTTGTTCAGCTGTCGGCATTTCTGTTTGACATGTCGTGTTCAGCCACCACTTCGTGTGTGTCGTGTGTGTCGTGTGGCGTTGCGTGTGTTGCAAGTGTTGCGTGCGTATTCGGGGTGTTTTCCGTACCACGGCGATGCGGGCGAATTTCTGGATGAGCTTGGCGCGGGCGTCGTTTCTCGGCTCTGATAGCACCTCGTACGTCACCCAATTGCTCATCTGCGCAGAAGCACAGCGACAACGCGGTGATTCGGTGAGTGCTCTGTTTCGTTGACAGCGCGTGTGTGCGTGTGTGCGGGTGCGTGTGTGCGGTCGTGTCATGGTGCGTGCGGACACGTACGACGTTGAAGTGGCACGAAAGGGCGAGGATGTTGGGCGCCAGGAGCTCCTTGGCCTTGCGCGTCCAATTTACATTCAGCCATTCCTGCAGCGACCAACCAACCAACCACCACCACCACATGTTAGCCCTCTACCCTACAGACGACATCGTATCCCGCACTCGCCGTCGCACCTTGTTGGGTACGGCGCGAAGAAGCCTATGCTCCACCAACGCCATCTGCTGGGCCATCTCGGACGACTGTTGCCGCACGACACACGACACACGACACACGCGCGTTCCATCAGAAAAAACATAATGAGGACAGTCACAAGACACGAAACGCACCTTGATGCGCACCCACGGGCTCTTGTTGTTGAGGTTCTTGGACGAGAAGGAGAGCGAGAGCGACTGGGAGAGGGACATCCAGTGGTTGGGGTCGAACCCGCCGCCCACGTCGCGACTCGCCCGCCGCGGGTCGGGCCGGTAGGTAGTCGGGCCTCGGCCTCCGTTCCGGTCCCACGGCGCGCCGGTCGGCTCCCCCCGCGTCTCCCGCGGCGTGTAGATCTGCGACGCGCTGTGGCCCGGCGCCCTATGAAGAAATGACACGTCACGTTATTATTATTATTACGAATTAAAAAAGAGAATAAAAATACAAACAAAAAATAAATGCTGTACCGGTAAAGCGGGCGTTCGAGGGACTGGCGCACGGGCTGGGCGGCGATGGAGGTCGAGGCGGCGAGGGCCTGGAAGCGCTCCTGGCGCAGCTGCTTGCGCTTCTGCTCGAGCAGCATGAGGAGGCCCTCCCGGTGCTCCTTCTTGAGCGGACTCGCCTTGAAGAGGCGCAGCGTCTCGTTGTCCTCGTAAAAGTCCATCACCTGCAGATTGATCCACTGCTCGAACACGCTCACCACCCTAAATTTAGGGCCGAAAAACAACACGACACGCACGACACGACACACATTCAGAAATTGATCGCTTTGGTTGGCGGTGAGGACCGGGCCGGGCGCACCCTTCTTGGATCTTGTTGGCGTCGGCGGCGCGGGGCGGGGCGGTGGTGTAGCGCTTGACGAGCGCCTGGCACAGGTCGCGCGGGGTGAAGATGGACTTGTAGCTGAGCACGAAGGCCTCGACCATGGTCGGCTGCTCGCGCGCGTTGCCCGAGATGCCGGCGATGGCATGGCCGGGCGTGGGCGGCCGCCGCCGGATCGGCGTTGCATTGGCCATCCGCAGCCGGCGCGCGCGTCGACCGTCGACATCCGGACCCGGCGACAGGTATGTGCCGATGCTGTAGGGCTGGCGACTTACGGGGCCGCTGCTGTTGTCGACGTCGCGCGAATCGTTGATGACCTTCTTGGTCCGCTCCCGCAGGATCTTGTGACGCCGGATCATGGCGTCGCCGTTGCCGTCGACGTCGTCGTCATCGTCGCTATCGACAAGCTTGGCATTCCTGTCATTCTTCACCGGCGACGAGCGCTCGAGGCTGTGGTGATGCGCCGCCTTCCGGCGCCGCGTGGGCGCGGCGCGCGGGCTGACCTCCTCCGTGGACTGGTCCTTTTCCCTCTTTGTTTCCTTTTCATTTTCCTTCCGCCGTCGGTTCCCGCTCTCGCGCGTCGATTGAGTCACGTCACCCCGCGTGAGCCCGCCCGGCGACGTTGTGCTCCGCTTCATCGGAGGCACCGCTGCCGTCGTCGCCTTCGTCTTCGCTTTCGTCTTGCTGTCGACACTTGTCTCGTTGGCGTCCGCGTCCGGGTCGACATCCAGGATCTCGAGGAGCGTCGGCCGCTTCTTCTTCTGAGGGCCATCGGGCGACGTGGGCGACGAGGCCGGGCCGAAGGCGAACGTGGGCGGCGCACCCGACGGCGAGGTCGAGGGCGAGGGGAACGAGACGCTGGAGGAGAGGGATGGTCGCGGCCGCGGCGGCATGATGCCGGCCGGCATGTACCGGAGCGTGCCGGTGCGATGGGCCACCGACGATGATGTCTTGTCGTCGCAGTCGCCGCCGCCGTCGGCTTTGCTGCCGTTGCGCGGGAGGGTAATCATGGCCTCCTCCTTGATCGAGTCCCAGTCGAACAGCGCCGAGCAGTGGGCCTCCTCATCCGCGGCTTCGTCCTTAACCTTCTTCGTCTTCTCTTTCTTCTTCTTCGTCTTCTCCTTCTTCTCTTTCTTCGTCTTCTTTTTCTTTTTCTTCTCCGCTTCATTCTTGTCACCTTTCGCTTCGTTTTCTTCTCCTTCGTTCTTTTCGTCGCCCGGGCTTCGCTTTCGGTCTCGTCGCAGGCTCGACTCCTGCTGCTGTCGCTCCTTCCGCTGCTCCTCCTTCCGCTTCTGCTCGGCAAAGTCATCGAAGCTCTTCGACGAACTGCTCTTGTTCCTGCTCTCCTTCGCTCCGGCGCCAACGCTCAGGCCGCCGCTGTTCAGCTCCCCCTTCTTGCCGCCGCCGCCGCCGCCGGTGGTGCTAGTGGTGGTCGACGTCGGTATGGAGCCGCCGCTGCGCAGCTGCTTGGCGCTCGTCTGCGTGGGCGACGACGACGTCGGCGAAGCCGAGGCCGCAGGGCTTTTCCCGGCCTTTTCCTTTTCCTTTTCCCTGTCGCGGCCGCCTTTGCCGCTGGGTTTCTTCGAAGCGCTGCGGGCCGCCTCCTCGAGCCGCATGATCGCCATGGCTTGCTCGAACATGAGCTTGTCGCGCGACTTTTCCATTTCGGACTCGCCCCCGGGCGACAGCTGCTTGGAATGCCTCCGCGCGCCGGGCGGCGATGCCATCAGTCCGCCGCTACCGAAGCCGCCGCCGCCGCCCGACTTGGTCTCGGCGCTGCGGCTGGCGTTGCGCATATGCTCCTCGATCTGCCGCTGCCGCTTCTCGAGCATGCTGTCGGCGAGCAGCTTCATCTCGGCCTCGCTGATCGCCATCGCGTCCTCCGCGCTCTTCCCGCGCCGGTGCTCGCTCCGCTTGACCCGCTCCACCGTCGGCCGCCTGTCCGCCGACCGCGACAACGGCCGCTTGTCGGCATTACTAGTGCCACGTGGTGTCTTGTTGTCGACAGCGGCGGCAAGAGTCGGCGGCTCGATGTCGAAGGGCTTGGCGGGCGGCTGGTCGCCGCTGTTGAACCGTCGGACCTGGCGCGTCTTGAGCTCGCGCTGCTCCCGCTCCCGCTCCATCTCCTTGCGCTCGCGCTCGCGCTTCTCCCGCTCGCGGTCGCGTTCGCGGGTCCGAGCGCGCTTCTCGTTCTCGCGTTCGCGTTCGCGGTCCTCGCGCGCCCGCCGCTCCTGTTCCTCGCGGTCGCGCATGAGCATCTCCTCCTCGGAGCGCGGCGAGAGCTGCGAGATGGCCTCCTCCCGTATCGAGTTCCAGTCGAACGCAAAGTCGTCCTCGATCCCGAGCGAATTGTCCTCGTCTGTTTACATTATGTTAATAAATAGAATAAAATAATAAAATAAATAATAAAATAGAGTGTAAGGAGAACATGTTCGTGTTCGGGTGGTTGTTGCATGTTTTGTTACCGCGGCGGTTGGCCGGTTGGCGGAAACAGGAATTAAGAAAATAGGAATTAAGTGCCCACCACCGGAAACGGGGTAAAACAGCAGAGAGCCCGGTTACGCAAAAGAATTAAAAAACAAATGATGAAGAGAATAACTATCGGACCAAAAGGGAAGAAGGGCGTGCCTTGCTTGATGGCGGCGAAGAGGACGAGCTTCTCGATGATCTTGGCGAAGGTGGCCGCACGGAACGAGAGCATGCCCGGCGCCACGCCCGACTGGCTGAACTCGTCGTCCGCATCCTCGTTGTCGTTGTCGTCGTTGTCTTCCTCCTCCTCTTCTTCCTCACCTTCATCTTCATTGTCGTCCAGGCCCAACTCCCCAGCAGCGCCGGCCTGTCTCCGCCCGCCGCTGCCGTGGCTTCCGGCGCCGCGCCGTCCGCTGCTGCCGCTCCCGCTGCTGCCGCGGCTGCCCACACTGTCGCTCCGCTTGTGTACCCGGCGGCCGGTGGTGGGCGAGCTCGAGTGCGATCGTCGCAGGGCCGAGCGCGACGAGGGTGCCGGCATCGACTTGACCAGCGACGGCGACCCCGACGACGAGGCTGACTCTTTGGCGGCCGAGGTTGGCACTGCGGGCGACGAGGCCGAGGAGGAGATGGAGGGCGCGATGGAGAGGATGTTGACGTTCTCCTCGTCGGCCTCGTCGAGCACAAAGTCGTCCCAGTCGACCGTCACCCGCTTGACCGAGTCCGTCCGCTTGCGTCGCTCGCGCTCGAGCAGCCGCGTGTGGTGCTGCTTCTTGGGCTGCTGCTGGTCGTCGGGGCCCTCGTCGCTGGCCGGCGCGGGCTGCTGGTCGTCGGCAATGGTGGCCTTGGCAGAGGGCGAAGCCGACGAAGCCGAGCGGCTGATGATGTCGGCGGGCACCTCGTCGCTGCGCACGACCCGCAACCGACGCGACGAGTTGCTCTTCTGCTGCTGTTGCTGTTGTTGCTGCTGCTGCTGCGCGCCGCCATGATGGTGATGTGCGTGGGACTCGCTGTCGCTTTCGCTCTCCTTCTCGCTTTCGGCCGCCGCTTTCGCTCTTTTCGCTCCGGCGGCGGGTTCGCCGCCGTTCCCGGCGCTCGCCGCCGCGGCCAGGCCCTCGCGCGATATCATGTTCAGCATTTCAGCCGAGCTCGCCGACGACTTGAGCGAGAAGCCCGCCTTGGGCGCACCGCAGCCGCCGCTGCCGCCGTAGAGTTTCACGCCTTCAAACTCCTCCGACGGGTTCGACGTCGCCGGCGACGACAGCACGCGCACGAGAGCTTGGCCGCCGCTGCTGCTGACGACGTGCGCAGTCGGCTGCGGCAGTCCGCCGGAGTGAAGGTGGTGCGCGTGCTTGAGCAGCGACGACGTCGACGGCGTCGAAGAAGAAGAAGAAGTCGACGAGGACGAGGACGATGACGACGACGACGACGACGACGCGGAGGAAGCGGAGGAAGCGGAGGAGAACTCTCTGGCCACCCGCTCGCTTTCGGCCTTCTTCTCCTTTCGCTTCTTCTTCTCCTTCTTCTTCTTTTCCTTCTCCTTCTTTTCGATCTTCTCCTTCTTCTTCTTTGTCTTCTTCATGACCATCACCTGCTTCTTGAGTCCCTCCAGTCGCTCGTCGTCGTTGAGGGACGCGTCGCTCACCACCGCGTCGTGCTCCACGCTGCTGAGGGCCATGTGCATGCTGCGCGCCTGCTCCTTCTTCTTCCGCCGCTCGGTCTCGCTCTCCGTCTCCCCCTCCACCACTCGCGCCGTCGCTTTCGCTTTCGTCGTCGTTTTCGTCGCTTTCGTTCTTTCGCCTCCCCCCTCACCGCCGTTTTCGTTCTTTTTCGTTTCTTTCTTGGTGAGGCCCACCCGCTCGTGGGGGGCGGAGGCGATGCCGAGAGATGATGATCCGGGTAGCACGGGAGAGGGGGGCGCCAACGAAGTCGAAGTCGATGAAGATGTGGCCGACTTCTTTCGCGATGTCGAGGGCGAGTACGAAGCGCTCGAACGCAGAGACATCTTAAAATGGCTTCGATTCGAATATAAATATTAAAATAAGGAAATAATAATAGTCGAGAGATAAAAGTACCAAAAAAGGGGCAATAACTGCCTCCTCTCGATACTGCTGATAAGTTAAAAAGAGAAGAGAGGCGGGACCGAACAGCCACACCGCGGCACCCCGACGCACGGAAACCTGGTGTTGCTGTCGAGGACGACCAAGAAACCAAAGCGCCACCGTTCTTCTTGGCAATGCCCGTTTCCGTCTTTTTACCCGCCGGGCCGCACCAACCGTAAATTCGCACGTCAGGTGTGTAACTAGGGGCCAATCACGCTTGTGCTCATATAGCTTTTAATGGGAGCAAGGTTTTCAAAAACAAACAATCAATCACCCCAGCTTGTCATTACGACCAGCCGTGCCACACACCGCACGCACGTTGTGCGGGGGTGGTGCGTGTGTGGTGGTGCGTGCGGGAGACAATACTGAGCAACTGTGGATCGCACGGGCCAAAGCAAGACGACTGCCGAGTTCAGAACCCTCAGGCACAGAACGGATAGATACGGAACAAATGTACAGAACATATATACCGCGCCGTTGTCAGCGCCAGTGTCCTCCGCTCGCTTAGGGCTCCCTATGAGTCTTCCTCGTCTTCGTCTTCGTCTTCCTCTTCCTTTTCGTCCCACTTAAACCAACACAAGACTGTGAGACAGGTGTTAGGAAAGAAGAACAAAGAAGCTTGGGTCACCTCTTGTGCGGCTTCTTTGCAGGTTCGCTTCCTTGAGCTGGGCGCTGTCCTCTGAGTGGTCAACTCTATTGCCTCTTTTAGTTTCGTTGAGGTTCTTGTGCTTCGCTTGCAGAGTCGAAATGGCCCCCCAGTGCTCGCCTCTTCAAGCCCGCTGACTCGCTTCATCGTGGCGGTGCTTTCCTCCTTGAGTGCTGCTACTTCTCTTTCGTTTCGCTTCATGGAGGTGTTTTCGGCCTTTAGTGGCACTCCAGGGGAGAAGAAGAAAATCTTTTTTTCTTCTGGCTTTTCGCCAATTGATTGAAAAAGTGCGATCCAGATGCTGCGACGAACGAGCACCACGCTGCAGCCAGCTTGCCGCTTGGGGTCACGCTCAGCGGCACCGTCGGCCTCTAATCTGTCGGGGGTGAGCCGGACGGCGCTTCAATCGGCACGAACATCGAGGATTTTGCAGAATTCTCCCGTTCTTGCCTCCGAGGGGGCGAGGCGCAACATTTCGCAAATCCAAATCGCGAAGAAGAACAGGGCTGCCCTCCGTAGCGCAAAGCCTAAGTGGAGCCCGCCCTTCCCTGGCTGGAAGCCCGATCCCGAGACGGAAATCTCCAAACACAAAAATGTACCTCCATCGCCAGATTTTTCCTTTTGCTACGTAGCAATTCAATTGTTTTGATTTTTACATCCTTTCATTTCGTTCCAGATCCGCAAGAAGGCCAAGCTGCACAAGGTGTTCCCAGACGTGCTGCCAGAGCCCTTCACGCCCTACTTCATGTTGCAGGTTGGACCCCCACTGCACGCTCCTCCTCCTCAACATGTTGCGACCATCGGTGCCCTCGTTCATGTGTACTGACGAAGCATGCGGGGGCATCGTGTTCTCTGACCAGGTTGAGTACTCGCCTGAGGTCGTCGTCCGCAAGGGTCATTTCCTGCCGCCAGCCAAGGCACGCCACCCGCACGCTCACGACATGCTGCTGCTGCTGTTGTTTGGCCAGCCTGCTCATATCTCTTTCTTCGCTCGTCTCTACGTACAGCTCCAGACGACGCCTCGCGTGTCGTGGCCCAGCGACCCCACCAAGCGATGGACGCTCATCATGGCCACCCCCGGTACTACGAACCGCCGATGGAGCTCTCTCTCTCTCTCTCTCTCTCTCGACCACCCGCTGACCCGCTTTTCTCGGCTCTCTGTTGCTCAGACGACCCCGACTTGGTGCCCGACGACGTGGAGATCGTGAAGCCCGGATGGGTGGTCCCGCACGAGGAGGGTCGAGGGAAGGAGGTTCTTCACTGGCTGGTGTACGTGACACACCTTCCGAGCTCCCTCGTTACGACGCATCAACGTTGCACCGCGCGCACATGCAACGCACTGCTCACTGACTCTATATGTTGCGCGCGCGCGGGGCAATTGCAGGACCAACATTCCCGGCAACGACATCTCGCAGGGCCAGGTGCTGTGCGACTACCTCCCGCCCATGCCCAAGAAGCACGGAGGTATAGCCACATACACTCACTAGCCTCTGACCATTGTCTCGTCTTGTCTTGGTAATGTATGCTGACTGCTTGCTCCCTCCTGCCAGGCGGTCACCGATACGTATTCCTCTTGTTCGAGCAGCTCGACGGCGAGACCCAGTTCGACGCCTTCCCCGAGGGTGCGCTCAAGGAGTTTGTTCAGCGGAAGAGTACGTTCTCTCGTCTTCGTCGCAGGCTACTAATGTTCCTTGAGCTTATACCTCGTGCGTGTCGTGTCGTGTCGTGTCGTGCGTTGTGCCGTGTGCGTGTCGTGCGATGTGTAGATTGGAACACGTTCAAGGCGCAGGAGAAGTACGGCCTGAGGCCCAAGGCGTTGGCCTTCTTCAAGGCCACCTGGGACGCCGAGGTGTCGGCCCAGTACTCGCGCCTCAACCTCCCCGAGCCCGAAGGCCCGGCTCCGGTCAACCTCTACCGCCCCAGGAAGTGGCTCGACCCCTCCAAGTGGTAGTAGCAGGCCACCACTACCACTTCATCACACCTTCCTGTGCTCTTCTTCCTCTGTAAAGAAGAGCAAAGAGATTAACAAATAAATAAATACAAATATTCTTTTTATATATTTATATATTTATTTATATTTTGTTCTTATTTCCACCGTAGAAGCGAACGTCATCGGCAGTTATTGGTTGTTGGTTCGACGAGCACTTCTTCTTGTTTATCGGCCCGACCAACGAGCTTGGGTTGGCGGTGGCAAGACGCAACCTTGATCGTGAGGGAAGATGAGCATGATGTCGATGTTCGTGCCGACGGAGCTGACGCCTCTGCGCACCAAGATCGGGGAGGGCGTGTCCTACACGGTGCAGAAGACCGTGGGCTTCTGGGAGGAGTTTGCTGACTTCTTGGGGCGAAGCTCGGTGGCCGAGCTCGCCATCGGTATCGTCATCGGCACTGCCTTTCAAGTCCTCGTACGCCACACTGCTCCTATCTCATGCGATTCCTAATTTCTTGAAGAGATAAATTTGATTTTGCTTGATTTAATTAAATGATTGTATTAATTATAAAATAGATTAATTCCCTAATGAGCGACATCCTTCTGCCACCAACGCTTGGTATGCCTTCTTCTTAATGTTAGATTATATTTTTTTTATATTTTTTTAATTCTTCTTATTATTCTGCTGACCTGACCACACACACAGGCGTGATCCTCGGGGCCAACTTTGTGAACCTGTTCTACCTGCTCAAGTCGGGCAAGAATGGACCCAGCTACGCCACCGTGTCTGATGCCCAGAGCGATGGCGCCATCACCATCAAGTACCCGCACCACACCACCCACCTTCACGGTCGCGCACAGGTTGATCTTGTGTGTGTGGCGGCGATGGTGGCGGCACCGGCCGAAGCTATGGGCGGTTTCTGCAGTTGTTGGTGAGCTTCCTCGCGGTGGTGGTGATGCTCTTCATCATCGTCAAGATCCTGCAGGAGGTCCACAACCACGTCTCGTGGCGCCGAGTACGTACCACCCACCCAACCCCCCTCTTCAATCACCACTGCCTCTGTGGAAATGGAGGCCTGACCTGTCATATTGGTTGTTGCCGCTTGGTTGGTGTGATTGTGTTGCGTGTTGCGTGTTTTGCGTGTTGCGTGACGTGAGAGTAGAAGTGGCAAGAGTGTCCGTTCTGCTGTACTCGGATCAGCTCACGCGCCGTTCGCTGCCCCTTCTGCACCTCTCACATCCCGCCCACTCCCCCAGAAGCGCCTCAGGTACCCACCACACCCACCACACGCACACGCACGCACACGCGCACGCGCACGCATCACCGCACACATGGGGCTCATAGTGAGTGGTGGGCAGGTGAGCACGTACGGACTCGATGTCGACCGACATTCGGTGTCGTTCGACCCGAGGGAACGAGAGGGAGGCGGAGGCGGGGGCGGGCTCGGAGTGGCCGATCACCACTACCGCCTTCGGGGCAAGCAGGCGCACAACGGCAAACAGAACAAGCTGCCGGCGGCGCCCATCCCCGACTTCGAGACCTACACGCGCTCGGCCGACCCGATCGGGTTGGGCGCACCCATCGGCCACGGCCAAGGAGTCATGCTCATGTGACACCATTTGTTTTTAATTATTTATTTGTACAAAACAATTAAAAAAATGTTTCACCATTCCATTTGTGTTGTGCACCATGATCTGGATATGATGAAGTTGCTATGATACATTCAAAAGTCATACAAGTTTGCTGGATAAATCGCTGATATCCCAAACTCCACCTGGCCAATGGGCAACCGGCCAGACAGTCTCTAGTTAGTTCTGGGCAGCAGAGCAAAACCTCCAACAACAACCCCAACCACCCACCCGCCTGGAAGAAGAAATGGAAAACAGCACAACCGCCGCCACCAGCCAACCCGTGGACCACCACCAGGACAAGCTGCGTGTGCGGGACCTCTACAAGGAACTGGGCGAGGCCGGCCTCCAGGCCATCTCGCAGGAGTTCTACGACCGGGTCTATGGTGAATAATGCTCCGAACACACTCTATGTTTGCAGTCTAGTCTTGCTGACACAGGCCATGTGTAATGTGACGTCATCGACACATTAATGTTTCTTCAGCTGATGACGAGGAGCCGTGGTTCCGGGACATGTTTGTGGTGACGGCCGCGACGCCCAAGGACCTGGCGGTGTTCTCCCAGCTGAGCTTCTTCGTGCAGCGTTTCGGCGGCGACCCCTACTACGGCGGCCTCCAGAAGGACTCCACCTTCATCCGCGAAGTCCACAGCCACTTCCGAGTCACTCCGCGCGTACGCCCTGTTCGCACCGCACACGCGCACACACACCCTTCTGATCTTGTTGTGCGTGTGCGTGTGCGTGTGCGGTCACATGTGTGCGGTGCGAACAGGGCTACGAGCGGTGGATGCATCACATGAAGAACACGCTGGGCGTGGTGGACCTGGGTCCGAGAGGGGACGAGGTGCGCGAGGTGCTGCTGAACTACTTCTCGGCCTTTGGGAAGTCGACCATCAACGCCAAGAAGGACGACGAGGAGGGCGAGCTGCGACCGCGCACCTTGTCCAACGAGGTCCCCACCGACAAGAAGAAGAAGAAGCAGAAGCAAAAGGCAGAGAAGGAAAAGAAGGAGAAGAAGGAGAAGAAGGAGAAGAAGACAAAGAAATCGAGCAAGAAGGACAAGAAGGGCGACCAGTGAGGAATGAATACAGTGCAAGCACATTCTATAGATTATTAAATTATAATCCAACACGCAGCGGCAGCCAAGCCTTATGGGCGGATGCACACGATGGAGGATATGGCTCGTTCGCAGGTGAAGCGCGGGTTGTCGCTGCACTCGTCCGAGGGAAAGTTGACCACCACCCCATTCTCCACCATCTGCGCGCTACCGCCTTTGTACGCGCATGAGCGTGTTAGCAATGGTGCGTGTGCGGTGGTGCGTGTGCGTTACGCGTGTGTTGTGTGTTGTGTGTTGTGTGTTGTGTGTTGTGTTGTATTGTGCGTACCGCCGTCGAGGTTGATGGCGTTGACAGCCCCGAGCGAGACGAGGATGTTGGCAAAGCTGTCGAGGTTGACGCCGCGCTGCCCGGTCTTGCCGTTGACCAGGACCAGCATGAGCCGCCCGAGACGATCGTGGCCGATGCTGTGGCGCGCCGACGTCACAGTCACGAACGAGCCGCCCGTCTCCTGCACCGAGAGGTCCTCCAGCCGCGCCGACTGGGCCACGTAGTTGCGCCCGTCGCGCACGAGCCACACGACGCCGGCCACCAACTGCGCCCAGTCCGTCTCGTTGCCACGCGACACGTCCTCCGCCCCAAAGTAGCCCACCCCAAAGCTGCCGTCCTTTCTCAGTCCAAAGTTGGCTGTGTGCGTTGCCGTGTAACCAGCCTAGTCAGCATTTTAAACTCCCAGTGTGGCGGGATTGGCCACGCTTAATAGAGAGAGCGAGCTGATTGGAACGCACCGTTGTGGCGCCCGGTGTTCTGGATGACGACGCCGTCGGAGATGAGGTTGCCCAGACAGGCCCCGGTCCGCGTGTTGAAGAAGCCCGCATTGCTGGCCACCCTGCACCCTACCTGCAGGGCCGTCGCCGACACCTTGCTCCTAGCGCCACAGCCCTGCAATGGCTCATGTAAGCATGACACCACAAACACACACACACACACACGCACTCACCAACCGCGAAAACATGCGACGCCGCAAATTGACACGACACACGACACACGACGCACAACACACCACACACGACACGACACGCACGCACACACACAGCACACACGACGCACGACGCACGACACACGACACACATAGCGCAAACGAACGTACGCCCTCGGGAGGCTGCACGGAGAAGTGAAGGTGCGGGTTGGCGATGTAGAAGACGTGGCCAAAGGCTGTTGACCCGTCGTGCAGCCGCTCGGCGAAGCGCCTGGACTCCACGTCGGGGTGGGCGCCCAGGTACTTGGCCGCCCACGCCGCCTCGTCTGGGCCGACCGGGGCCGGCGGAGCAGCTGGGGGCGAACCGGGAGTCCAGCCGGGCGGGTAGAAGATCTCGTGGGTGTTGTTGACCTCGGCCGCGGGTGGTCCGTTGCGCTTGCCGAGCGTCAAGCCATGGACCAAGCGCTCGACGTGGTTCATGTCGTGTAGGAGCTGGTCCCGCGTTTTGACGGCCGGGCCCCAGCCACCTCCCACGATGTCTTCGTCGGCGTAGGGCCGAATATCGGCCTCGAGAGCGCTGCTGGCGAAGGAGGCGGAGAAGAAGAAGAAGAAGAAGGTGCAGAGGAAGAGGATGCGTAGTGGGACCACCATCTTGGCTGGCAGTGTGAGCTGGATGTTGGTGGGGCAGCTTGGGGAAAAAAAGGTAGAACTGGAGCTCAACGACCTCGGTTGGCGATTACCGCGCTTGCCTTAGCCGGTGAGAGATCTTGAGTTGGACGGTACGGGCCCTCTTCAATGGGCTAAAAGGTACTGAAAATTGGGCTGAAGGCGAGACTGAAAAGAGATCAAGAACCAAAAGAAACAAAGAAAATGACAACTTCGGCCAAAGAAAATCGGTTGCAATGCGAGCAATTTTGAAAACAAAAAAGGGAAAGAAGAGTTCTTGCAAACGAAAACTGGGAGGAGGTGAAACCGTTGGGCTACGAGGGCTGGGCCAATTGGGAGAAGCCTGGGGGACGAGGCGCGTTGAAGCGAAACTCGCGTACGTGGCTGTCGACTCGCCCCGAGCCGGTGAAGAGCGACGCGCCATCAAACTTGACACACCATGCTGTGTCCTCTGCGCGTGCCGGTGGGGGAGTAGTGTTAGCCCATCCCGTGGAAAAGGGAGAGGGAGGGTACTTACTGAGTGCAATGCAGGAGATGGGCTCACTGCCCTCAATGGGCCACACGCGCGCAGTGTTATCTCCCGAGCCTGATACGATCTTGTAGTCGTCGATCTGGAGCGCCACCTGCGCGACGATTCGAAATTCAGCCAAGAGCTGCATAGATGCACTAGTATAATATAGCACGTGCGTGCGCGTGCGATGTGAGTCGTTGTTGACGTACCACGCCGAGCGAATGCGCATTGAGGACACGAATCAGACCGTGCGTGTGTCGGTCCCAAACGGTGATGCTGTGATCTCGGCTCCCTACAACTGCACAAAGGAAAGAAAAGAAAGGGAGGAAAAGGAAAGAAGGTTAGTGGCAGGGCCACTTCAAAAGTTTGAAGCGACCGGCTCAGCATCAACGTTGGAGGCGAACCTATCCGCTGCTCGTCGAACGCGACGGCCATGTGCCAGTCCGAGTGCGTGTGTATGGTACAGAAATTGGCCGCCTCCTGCTGTGTGCGCAGGTCGAACATTCTAACGCATCGATCCGCGCCCACACTGTTCGCGACACGACACGACACGACACGACCAACGACACGACCAACGACACGACCAACGACACACGGTCACGACCTCCCGAAGATGACCTGGTGGTGGAAGTGATGTGGTGAGACGGAGGGCACCGACCTGATAACGACGGACTCCTCGGGACTGTACTGCAGACCGAACACGATGCCCGCGTGGGACGTGTGGGCCTTGCCCAGAATGCCCTTCTCCACGCCCCGCTCGACGTCCCACACGCGCACGCTGTGATCATACGAACCGGACACTGCAGTGTTGGGTAGAGAGGGGGAGGAGGAATGCAGCCTCACCTTAGCGAGCGCACTCCCTGTCGACTCACCTCGCCCCACTGAAAGCCGCACCTATTGTCGAATCGTGATACTGCAGGCATCGCACTCCTTTCCTGCGTTGTGGCACAAGGAGGGTAAAGAAATCAATAAATCAATAAATGTCTATTTGTTTTCATGTGAATAAATAAATAAATAGCTATAAATGCTTAAAATAGTAAATATCAAACGTACTCGTGTCCCTCCAGCGTGTGGACGCACGTGAAGGCCTGGTTTCGGTCGAAAATTTTGATGGTGTTGTCGTCGCTCCCTGTTGGTTGGTTATATTATTTTTGCGGTGGGGCCAAAGCAACACTGAGCGCGTGGGAGGCTGGTACCTGACACGAGGAGGCCCTTGCGATAGGCCAGGCCGTGCACGATGCCCGTGTGTTCGCGCAACGTGAAGAGAGGCTCCGGGGATGCGGTCGCCGGGCCATCACGCGGCCACACCTACGCAACACCGCACACGCACACGCATGAGTGCGCATTATTGGAGGGGAGGGATCATTGCAGAGAACGATGCACCTTGATAAGCTGATCCTCGCCTCCAGAAACGACGAAGTCGTCATCAAAGTCCAGCGCACGGATCGCCACCCTTGGGTGCCAACAACACATTTAGCACTCGCACAATTTTTTTTTAATGAAAAAAACAAACAAATATAAACACAAATACAAATACAAATATAAATAAATCAAAATTGTAAAGCAAAATGATTGCAGAGGAGAGCACGCACTCGTGTTGGCCGCGAATGCGGCTAGTGCAGTGGGAGGGGATGCTCATTGTGGAGGAGGGCGACCCGGGTGACCCGGGCGGCCACGGCTCCATCCAGGCCTGCTTGAGCGTGGACCGCAGCATGAGTGCGTGCCGCCATGTGCCCGCACTCCTCTTTGAGGGACCAACACAACAACTCCAAGGTCAGCCGCACACGCACACAACACACACAACGCGCACAACTGCACACAACTGCACACGAAAGCTTGAAAGGGGAAACGAACCAGCGCGCTGGGCGAAGGTCTGGCATGTGCGGCGAAGTGGACCTGGAGTCGCCCCACATCCACTTCCATTTATTCGTTGCTCATAATTACGAGCAAAGGGAGCGAAGGGGGGGGGAAGGTGAAGGTGAGAGTAGTACTTTCCACAGAGCGTCGTCGTCAGCAAGGCTGCGCAGGAGGCGACACACAAGAGGCAGCGTCCAACCGAGCTCCCTCGGCGGCAAGAAGCTCAGTATGTGAACCAACACCTCCTCGGGCAGCTCCCACAGCATTCTTGGTCTGTGTCGCTCTTTTGTTTTTTCCCTTTTCTATTGCTATTTTCTTTCTTTATTTCATTCACTGTTCTTCTGGAGATGAGGTGCTGTTGGAGTCCTCCTTGGCAAGGACAACAAGCAACAACAACACTTCCAGAAGGGTGGGGAACAGAAGGCAGAAGGGTTGGGCAAAGGTGAGTGTTTGAGCGGAGGCATTTTAAGGAAAATTAGGTGGAAATGGCCAAAATAAGCTTCGGTGGCCGGTTTTAACCGGGATTGATTGTACAGTCCTGCTCGGTGGCTCTGGGTCTGGCACAACACAAAAAGAGCGAGAACACAGGCCTCCATCTTCTTTTCGTGCGACCAATCGTCTCGGCCGGCTTCATTCATCGAAACTAAGAAGCTCTTTGGAGACTCGCCCGGGAAGGTGGAGTGAATTGAACGCGAAATCGATTTAATTGATCAATTTGCGATTCGTGAAGAGGAATAAGGAATGAGTTCTCGAAGGAGTGTGCTGGATGAGAGTCCAGCATTCGATCCGTCGCTGCATCGACCCATGATGCCAGCGGGACGCTCGGGTAGCCTCACCTTCGTTAACCTGAGCTCGGCCTCATGTACGCGTTTCCTCCTCCATCTCCAAAGCAACGCGGCATCATTTCTTTTTACTCTTTTTTTTTCCACTTCTTACATTCTTTCCCATGCATCTTCACCACACCTCCTCTGCTTGCCCTCCATTTAATATTCTTTTGCTCTAATCACTTCTTCGCATTCTCTCTCCCCCCATCTCGATGGCTCTACACGCGCAGCTCTGTTTTCGAACCCATCGCCTCCCGTCTCAGGTGGCGGGCCACCGCTCTCGGGCGGGGGTATGATGGCGCCCATGTCTGGCGGCGGTGGGGCCATGATGGCGCCCATGTCGGGAGGCAGCAGCATCGGCGGCATGCCGCCCCTGATGCCCAACGTCGTCTCGCCCGCGGGACATCATCCACACCACCACCACCACCAGGCGCAGGCCGCCTATCCGCAGCAGGCCAGCCCCATGGGCTCCTGGGGCTTCCCGACCAACGCGGCCACCTCCCTCCAGGCCCCACTCCAGCCCGCCGTCCTTCATCAGCCTCATCAGCCGCACTCCCAGCACCACCAGCAGGGGATACCAATGCCGATGCAGCCGCAGCCCGTGTACCAGCCCCAGCAGCAGCAGCACCCGTCGATGCAGCCGCAGGCGCCGTTCTCGCTGGGCGGCCCGCCCGGCTCGCAGGGACCGTACGGTCACCACCTCCCGAGCCCGCTCCAGCCGACCCCCGTCGGCGGGCACCCGGCGGCGGCGGCCGGGTGGAATGCTACGGCGGCGCAGCACCAGCAGCACCTGGCCTATGGTGGTAGCGGTGGACTGCACTACGCGTCGCCGCCGACCTCGCACGGCAGCGGCGGCTCGCCCTCGCACTCCTCGTACTCATCGCCGCCCTCGTCGACTTCGTCGTCGTCCACCACTTCGCCCTCGCCCTCGCCCTCGTCCACGTCGACAATGATGGCCAGCGGCGTCGGCTTCGGCTATGGAGGCGGCGTCGGCGTCGGTGTCGGGAGCGCTGGCGGCGGTAACGGCTCGTTCAGGCTGGACGAGGCGCAGGAGCGGATGCGACAGCAGCACGAGCAGATCAGGGCCGAGGAGCGCCTCAAGCAGCAGCAGCTCCACGTCAAGATGCTGCAGGAGGAGCAGCAGCGACATCTGCGCGAAGAGCAGGAGCGGGAGCGGATCGAGGCGGAGAAGCGCAAGGCCGAACGCGAGGCGCTGCGGCAGGAGGAGGAGCGCAAGCGGCTCGAGGCCCAGCGGGAGCAGGAGCGGCAGCAGGAGGCGCTGCGCGCCGAGCAGATGCGCATCTTCGAGGAGGTCAGGCAGGCCCAGCTTCGGCAGCAGCATGAGCAGGAACTGCAGCACCAGCGACAGCAGCAGGAACAGTTTGAGCAACAGCAGAAGATGATACAAGTACGCACCGCACCACACCGCACGACACGACACACAAACAACGCACAACACAATAACATAACGTTTCGTGTGCCACAGGAGCAACAGCGACAGCAGGAACAGCTGCGCCTCGAACGGATCCGCTTCGAGGAGGAGCAGAGGCGCGAGGAGGAGGCCGCCCGGCTGCAGCAGGAGAGGGTCAAGCAAGAAGAGGTACCCACGCCGAAGCCTTTCCCCTGATGGACCATCAATGACCTTCTTCTTCTTCTTCTTCTCTGGGCGTAGGAACGGAAGCGACAGGACTTGCTGCGTCAGGAGCAGCTGAGGCAGGAGCAGTTCGCCCTGGAACAAAAGAGGCGCGAGGACGCCCTGCAGGAGAAGCGAAGGCAGGAGCAGCTGCTGCTGGCCCAGCAGGAGAAGCTTCGCCGTGAGCAAGAAGAGTACCCAACGCCCGCCCGCCTGTGTGTCGTCGTGTCGTCGTGTCGTCGTGTGTGTGGTGTTGACGAAGCGAGGCGCGACAGAGTGGAACAGGAGAAGCTCAGGGCCGAGCAGCGGCTCAACAGCGAGCGAATGCAGCAGGAGAAGGAGCGGCTGGCGGAGGAGGTGCGGCAGCAGCAGGAGCGGCTGCGGCTCGCCCAAGAGGAGATCCAGCGCGAGAAGGAGAAGATGGCCATCGAGCTCATGCGCGAGCAGCAGCGGATTCAGGAGGAGCGACAGCGGCTCCAGGCCGAGCACGAGAAGCTGCGGCAGGAGCGCATGGAGCGCGAGCGCCTCGAGGAGGAGAGCCGCGTGCGGCACCAAGAGCGCGTGCGGCAGCACCAGGAGCAGCTGGCGCGGCAGCAGGAGGCCATCCGCCAGCAGCAGCAGCAACAGGTGGCCCACCTGCGCCAGCAGCAGGAGCAGATGATGCGGAGCCAGGCCCAGGCCCAAGCTCAGCCCCAGCCCCAGCCCCAGCCCCAGGTGAGCCGAACCCAGACGGCTCCGATTCTCTCCCGGCGGCCCACGCCCCAGGCGCCCCCCGTGCCCACGGTACGCGCCCCAATTTCTCTCATTCTCGAGCACGTTGCAAGCATCGTAGATCGGAGCTAAAAATTGAAATCATGTTCTTTTTTATGTCCGAAACAGAACGCGAGCTCGTGGTCGCCATTCGGACCGACGTCGGCGGCGGCCGAAGAGCGGCCCGGAGAGATGAAACCCCGGCCACGCGCCTCTGTGGGGAGCGCCATACTCTCTCGCCCGCCGCCGCACGGCAGCGGCACGGGCTCCCCGAACAAGGCCTCCACGCTGGACAGCCCGTTTGGCGGCACTTCTGCTGCCGGTGGCGGCGGCGGGGGCGGCAGGGGCGGCAGTGCCATCCACCAGCGTCCGATCTCGCCGCCGAACGCGGCCCAACAAGTCACGCGGCACCCGCGGAAGCCCAGGCACCCGGGCGCGCCGGCGCCGATCGGTGCGCTCCCCGGCAGCCAGGAGCGACAGATCCAGGCCGACGCGATGGCGTCGTACGAGGCATACGCGGCCGAGATCGCGCGCAAGCACCGGGTGTCCGACCGCGCCGAGATCATGACCGCCGACACCATGTTCGACTCCTCGGCGTTCGAGAACAAGCTCGACCTTTATGAGGGTATTGTTACATCACCATCATCACCACCACCATCGCCACTTCTCAGTTTGAGATCGGCTGACGTGCTTTGTGCCCTGATTGGTACCGCAGACCACAACGAGCAGCGGAGCGCGTATTACGATGACAGCAGCGATGACGAGAACGGCTTCTACAACGGCAACAAGCGGAGCGAGACCAACCCGCCGCAGCCTCGCAGCGGCTCGATCCTCGGTGTCCGAAGCCCACAGGTACAGTACAGTGCCAAGTGGTCACTCTGTATCCCGTCATACTGATAGGGCTGAACACACACGTCACACACACACACACGACACCACACACACACACACACACACACACACACACACACACACACACACACACACACACACACACGATTGGGTGCCAACAGCAGCAGCAACCGGCGGGCCGCACGTTGATCTCCCACAAGACCGGACCCGCCGCGACCTCGGGCAGCGCAGTGCCCCCGAAACGCGTGCCCAAGCCCATCGTCGCCCTCCGGTACATTCCTCACGTTCCCCTCCTCCTTGGCCCACGCCATCGTTCTGACCACTTTGCTTTTTCTTCCTTTCTTTTCCTTTTCTTTTCTTCTTTAGAACGGGACCGGCCGGCGCCCCGTCGCACTGGGAGAAGGACGCCGGCGTAGTCAAGGCCAAGGACATACCGGGGGCACGGCCCCTGCCCTGTGTCCCGGGCGACCACAACAGGCGACGCAGCACGGGTTCAGCCGAGGGCGAGGACGGTGACGACGATGACAATAACAACGAAAGTACGACCCTCATTCACCTCATCGTCCGCCTCAAGGCGATGGTCCAACACACGACACGAATTTGTCATCAATGTGCAGAGAATGAAGGGAACGCGGAGAAGAAGGGCGGCCTGCGCGCCCTGGTAAAGCACCACACGGGTGCGCTCAAGCGTTCCCCTCGTGCGCCCATCTACAACGACACCGAGCAGCAGCCGCCACCGCAGCAGCACCCGCGCAGTGCCGGCTTTTCGCATCTCAACGCCTCCGTCGACAGCGCCCACGCCCTCATCGAAGAACTTCAGGTACTGTGTCGTGTGTGTCGTGTCGTGTGTGTCGTGTGTGTCGTGTGTCGTGTCGTAGAATTGAGTGCAGTGTGTGTCGTATCGTGTGCGGTTGTTGATCCTGTCCCGTGCTTCAGGAGGTGACGGGCCACAAGGAGGAGGGACAGCCCCGCTCGGCGCCCCTGCCGCGAGCTGTGAGGCAGCTCCCGACGCCATCGCACACGTCGCCACCACCGGCCACGCCTCCCCGCAGTGCCAGCAAGTCCCTCCCGCCCGTGCCGGTCAAGAACCCTCCCACCGCTGGTACAGTCAGCTCCGCACCACCCTCGTCGTGTGTGCCGCGTGTGTAGCAGTTGTCGCGTGTGCCGTGTGTAGTCAGTCGACTGACCCAACAACACTTGCAGCCGGGCGACAGTTGCCGCCGAAAAAGGCCCCGCTGCCGCCCGTACCGCGTAAGGCTCTGTCGCGAGAGGAAGCAGCGCTCATTTTCCAAACCAGATGGCGCAGCTCGCGCATGCGTCGACAATACACCCAAATCAGTGCGTTCACCCACCTTTCACGCAGCACACGCGACACGCACACGCGACACACGCCTCCGCATACGACTTTCTCGCTTATCCACACACAGCACTGCGCACACGCGTGGCTCGCGAAATCTATTCGTCCGAGCTGGTCTACGTCCAGAGTCTGGGCGTCACGATCGACGTCTTTTTGAAGCCTCTGCGAAGGGCCGCCGAGCAGAGCAAGCCGATCATTTTGTCAGCCGACATCGCGTCGGTGTTCGGCAACCTGGAGGAGATCTACGCCTACCACCTGCAGATGGTCTCCAAGCTCGAGTCGCGCATCACCCGGTGGAACATCGAGACCCAGATCGGCGACACCTTTTTGGACATGGTACGCCGCACTTCATTCATTCATTCATTCATTCATTCGGTCGTCTGCTTACAACGAAACACGACACGACACGACACGACCAACGACACACAGAAACAAGACTTTATCATGCTGTACAGTTCATACATAAACCACTACGACCAGGCCCTGGAGACGATCGGGCGATGCAAGGACCTCAAGACGTGGCGGGCCTTCATCCAGCGCTGCAACCAGCACCCCGAGTGCGGCGGCCTCTCGCTCGAGTCGTTCCTCATCCTGCCCGTGCAGAGGGTCACGCGCTACGTCATCCTCCTCCGGGTACACGCCAGCCGCCACATTAAATGAAACCCGTCGCAATGACGGCGACCGCCACCTTAACGGCGCGAGGGCTGACCCCGCTTTGCGTGGCGGTGAGCAGGACCTGCGGCAGAAGACGCCGGAGAACCACGTCGACTACCAGAACATCAACGCCGCGCAGACGTACATGGACAACATCTGCTATCAGGTCAATGAGAACAAGCGTAGCGCCGAGAACCTGAAGAAGCAAATGGACGTCCTTGCGTACGCCCACCCTCTCCGCACCACACGCACACGCACACGCACACGCACACGCACACGCACACGCACACGCACACGGTGTCACACTTATCAATATCGCCTCTCACGTGTCTAGGTCGTTGCAAGCAAAGATGAAGCCCAAGGACATGGTGCGAGACCTGGTCGATCAGAATCGTGTGTTCGTCAAGCAGGTGGTGGTCACCCTCTATGATCAGGACAGCGACAAGAGACGCGAGGTGCGCACACCATGCACCACACACACACACGACACACACACACACGACACACGACACACGACACACGACACACGACACACGACACACGACACACGACACACACACACACACACACACAGAGCCAAGTGCGACGCGAATGCTCACCTTTCTATCTTCTGTGTTCTATTTCTTTTTGGTTGTTGTTTTCCCACAGGTGTGCTTGTTTGTGTTCAACGATCAGCTGCTGGTGACGAAGGGCGACATCAAGAAGGACCGCTTCCAAATCATCGCCAAATTCACGCGCGACGACATCAACTTCCGCCTCGAAATCATGGCTGACACTGACGGTTCGGTCCCTGTGCGCCATGTGTGTCGTGTTGTGTATGTAACGCTGTCGTGTTGTGTGTTGCTTCAACTTACATGGGTTGCGTTGTGCAGACTTCATGGGACAACAGATAAAGAACGCCTTCGTGCTGCACACGCCACGAGTGTCCTATCTCTTCTTCTGCATCTCGGCCGAGGAGCGCAATCTTCTCTTCGAGCAGATAAGGTCCATCTTCAGATGATCGACTCGTCATCTTCATCTCCTCCTGCAACACTCCACCAGAGATACGAGATAAAAGTAAATAATTTATACTGTCACGAATAAACCAACCAGAGAATGACCACAACAACCAACAACACCCAACTGGGTTCCCAGTTGGCAAAAAGCAGAAGTTATAATCATTTGTTGTGATTAAAACTGTTGCAGATAGCAATGGAGATGACACGTGCACCAGGTACTTGTCCAGGTCCTGACAACCGGTAGGCAGGTCCGGTTGCGGGAGGAAATCTGGTTTACCGCCTGCGGCGATTAGTTTGTTGCTCCAACACAGCTCCTGCCAATCACTGACCAGTTTAATTTCAAATGCGCTTGGGTCACACCAATGGGGTCGTGTGATTCACTCTGCCCGTCAGGCAACCGGCTTGTGATTGTTGTCTCCCGTGACCTAAACATCATCGTGCTCATAATTGGTCACTTTGAAAACAAGCACAGTTTACTTCATCTCCGATTGGCCCTTGGTTTCTTTGGTTGTGGGTGGATCGGACTCCGTTCCACCTAGACCGCACCCAATCCGCGTCACTCCGGCCCACCTCCTCCACCCCATATAACCAGACTTAGTTGGTCGTGTTCCAGCATCAGTACCCCAACACAACAAACATCAACAAACCACCACAACAACTATCATCAACATCATCATGAAGTTGTGCACCGCGTTCGTCTTCTTGTGTGTTGTGGGCACTGCGCTGGCCGCCACCACGCTCAACCTCAACAGCCAGCTGAAGGGCAGCCTGGTGGAGGGCTCCCAGCAGTACACCTTCTCCTACTCGCACGACACCAGCTCCAAGTACCAGTTCATCTACGTGCTGCCCGAGCTGAGCACGGACGCCGACCACCCGGTGGTGACCATCGACAAGACCAACGTGCTCGACTTCCAGGCCAACATCCAGTGCTCGGCGTCGGCCAGCTCGAGCGAGAGCCAGGTCAAGTGCGCCTACTCGTTCCAGGGCTGCGTGAAGACGACCGAGCCCGAGCTCTACACGATCACCGTCAAGCCGCCGGGAGTTGCCACCACGGCCAACCTCAACTTCACCATCGGCTCGCTCAACGTCGCCGCAGGCCTGAGCGCCTCGGTCAAGGCCCTCACCAAGCAGACCACCTGCTGCGGCTTCGGTGGTGCCTCGTGGCACTACGTCAAGGCCTCGGGCGCCGAGGTCATCAACTCTGTCTCGCTCACCCTCACCAAGGGCTCCCTCAGTACGCCCCCCTCCCTCCTTCTTCTACGCTTTAGAATGGTTGAGTAGAACATGTCATCTCATTGTTATGTTGATGTTGTGGTTTGATTCGGTGTAGCCACCTCGACCCTGAGCTCGGGCACTGCGGCTCTGACCAAACTCCTGCCCCCCGGCATCTTCGTCATCCCCGACACCAGCTTGTGCTTCGACCTCAGCCTCGCCAGCCTGCTCAAGCTCGGCAAGGACATCACCAACTACGCCAAGGCTCTCACCAAGTTCAGCGTGTACGTCGCGTCGCTCCTCCTTCTTGCACTCCCACCATTCCCGAAATTCCCGTCTCATTTTATCTCTCCTGTGCAACCAATCAAAACCTCATTAGTGACCTGTCGGCCGACTCCGAGACCAAAACCCTGAAGGTGAACCTCGACAGCAAGGTGGCTCTGCCCGGCGTCAGCTACTGGGTGCTCGTGGTGCCCAACTCCGACAGCAGCGCCGAGTACTCCATCTCGACCGAGATCTCGGGCTCCAGCACCAGCTCGGCTGCCTCCCTCTCCACCCCCTTCAGCGCCCTCTTCTAAAGAAGGAAGCCCTCACTGGCCGCGGCTCGGCCCACTGTGGCCACCGCCCGTGAATTATTTCTTTATTTATTTGTGAATTTATTTGTAATAAACTCACATTTGGCATAACTAATTCTTCTTGAAGCAATCCTTCTTTTCTTTGAATAATAATAATAATAATCATCATAATAATAAACTGTGCTTAAGAGTGAGAGTAATGGGTGATTCATTTACACGTTCCACACGATGGTGGGGAAGCAGTCCTCCTCAACCTCCTTGGGGAACGTCGACTCGCCGCTTCGCCATCGAGGCTCGAGCTCGCGCAGCTGCTCCAGGTAGAGCTTGTGCGGGTACACGATCGGACGTCTGTGGACGTGTGCGCACGCGCCGATGTGTAAGCACCACCGTACAACGCCACCGAAAAAAAAAAAAAAACAAACAAAAAAAAACAATCACCACATGGTGGCAAGACTTGCGCACCGCTCCCGGACTCGGTCTACGGCGTCCTTGAGGCTGTAGTTCTCGTACTTGACCAGGTAGGCGATGACCTGGCGAGAGAGACGAGAGAAAGGAGTGGTCTGAGTGACGTTCGCGGATGAAAGAAAAGAGAGCTTTCATGGGTCCAGCGTACGACGGTGGGAGATCGGTTGACGCCCATCTGGCAGTGGACCAGCACCTTGGCCTCGCGCTCCTTCACCAGCTCTGTCTCCACCAACGATCAGCTGAGCCACACGCACACGCGCAAACGATCGCACGCACACGCACACGCATACGCACACGCACACGCGCAAACGATCGCACACGCACACGCACACGCACACGCACACGCAAAGGCTGATGGTGAGTACGAAGGAACTCGAAGCAGGACGTGAGCTTCTTGTCGAGCTTGTCAGTGCCATAGTCGCTCAGCGGTATGATCTCGAACTGGTCCTTAGGGATGTCGCTCGGGTAGCGGCCACCCACCACATTCAGCACGTGCGTGATGCCTGGTGAGGCCAACGCATGCTCACAGGTCAGCACCCAAAGTCATACGACAGACGGCACCACAGGGCACACGAACACCAGATGAAAGAAAGATGGTGATGCAGTGGAGGAGTTTGCGAGATTATCGGGGCGATTTGACAGCATACCCAAAGATTTGAGGTTGTCGCTGTCGAAGTAGTGATACTTGGAGCCCAGGTAGAGCCACGACAGAATCTCAGACGGACCCGACGCCTTCGTCTCCTCGATTTCGCCCTCCATCTCGAAGTTACAAACGGATGTACAAAATTTGGAAGAAACAAAAGAAAATTAAAACACAGGGGCCAAAGGGCAAAAGGGAAGGGAAAGCAAAAGGGAAAGTGACGCAGTGTATGACGTACGAGAAGAAGTTATGAGTAAAAGGATACGGCACGGTGGATTCCCGGGTGGTCGCCCACCCCAGTACTAACACCGCCTGGCGCAGCTTAACTTCGCTGTTCGGATGGGAAGCGGTGCTTTCTGCGCAGTATGGCCGTATCCATCAGGCATAGATAGGTCTCTCCATTCACATGCTACCGCCCGTGTAAATAACAATACAGGCGCTCGATAAGAGTCTTGTAATTGGAATGAGTACAATTTAAACCCCTTAACGAGTAACAATTGGAGGGCAAGTCTGGTGCCAGCAGCCGCGGTAATTCCAGCTCCAATAGCGTATATTAAAGTTGTTGCAGTTATCCAAGTGCGTTGTACTCCATTCCCCCAGGAATCCACCGTGCCGTATCCTCCTTTTGCTGCTTCTCTCTCTCTCTCTCTTCCTTTTTTTGCATGCTTCCACCCTACTCCTCTTAGCCTGAGCAACTATCACTTTAGTTGCATTGGCCATTGGTGTTTACGGGAGCCACCACCTGCCCACCCACCACACTGACTTCGAAATCATGATGTACTCATACTTGCCCACCTGCCCACCCAAGCAAGGAAGCAGGGATCAAGGTTGAAGTGAGGAAAACCACAAAGAAGAGGAGTGATGAACCTTGAAAGCCACAGAGAGCATTCACTACTTGGAGTGGAAATCCAGTTCAACAATGGTTCCTCTTTCTCATCTCCATAGCGTGCACACCACTTCGGGTTCCTGCCTGGCGGCCCGAAAGTGTGTAAAAATTCTCAGTATTTTCGCAGTTTTGAGATATTTAAACATATAAATGACTTGGAGTATGTTTGTTATTCATTACTCATGTTTAGCCGGCAGATGGAAGAGACGGAAATGAAGGCGTTAGTGGTGGTGCACGAGGTGCTGCCGGTGGAGGTCATGCAACACGTGCTGGGCATGCTCGACGTTCCGGACCTCATCCGTGCGGAAGTGGTGTGCTCCGCGTGGTGCGGCATCGCCGAGTCTGCGTGGCACTCTTTCGACAGCGCTTCAGTCGCTCCGCCCCCGCCCCCGCCAACGGTACCGCCCCCCAATTCTCAGTTTTTTTGTTATCTATTTTTGCATTCTACTAAAATAACAAAATAAAAAACGAGCAGGTGATTGGCGAAAGCACAGCGCCCAGGCAGCCAAGCGTCTGGCGGTACTCCGCCGCACGGACACCACCAACGAGGCGCGACTCAACCGACTCATCCGGTTCTTATCTTTCTCTCTGTCT
The DNA here is from genome assembly GCF_000313135.1 of Acanthamoeba castellanii str. Neff. NCBI lineage: Eukaryota > Discosea > Longamoebia > Acanthamoebidae > Acanthamoeba > Acanthamoeba castellanii. The sequence continues at coordinate 46,949 of NW_004457422.1, forward strand.
CTTCTTCGTTCTTTGTCTTCGTTCTTTTTTTTAATGATCGGCTGACGTCAGCCGCCTGCCTACCAACCAGGTGGTGTTGTGCCACGGGGCACGATCGGGTGCTGCAGGAGCTGCTGGCGACGGAGCGCGACCGTATCAGTCCTGGCATGCTCAATTCAACGGGAACGGCCGGTGGTAAACAGCCCAAGGGCAAGGAGGACAGAAAACAGGTGGGCATCACGCCCATGCACCTGGCGGCGTCGTGCGGCAGTGCCGATGTGATTCGCCTCCTGATCCAGGCCGGCGCCGACGTCGACCCACTCTGTGGCAGCGCCAACACGCCCGTGGGGCTGGCCGTCACCAACGGATTCCTCGACGCTGCCGAGGTAAACTACATCTTTGCGTGTGTGGTGTGTGTCGTGTGCCATGTGTGCTGTGTGCTGTGTGTGCCATGTGCGCTGTGTGTGCCGTGTACGCTAACAGGGATCCGAAACAAGGTTCTGCTGCTACATGGCGCCAAGGGCAGTGGCGTTGCCGGATTGGTCAATCCGCGCCAGAAGAACAGCAAGACCAAGACCAAGCGAGTCAAAGGCCCTCTCTTCTTTCAGGCGGCCGCCGGCGGCCACGTCAAGGTTCGTTGACCCCACAGGACCATTCTCACACCGTTTTCATATAGAGAGATATATTTATTTGAATCTACACAAATATTAATTGATGAGATCGTGATGGTGATGATGTGGTGTTGATGAAGATCATGCAACTCCTGGTCGAGCAAGCGGGGGAGAAGGGACCGGCCCTGCCCGTCTCGGCGGAGAAGAACACGGGCAGGCTGGCCACGCACTTTGCCGCCGAGTACGGCCGCGTCGAGGCCCTGGACTACCTGTTACAGCAAGGCGTTGGTACGGCCCAGGCCCAACGTTGGTGCGCACCTCGACGCCACATCTCACGTGTGTGTGTGTGTGTGTGTTGTGTGTGTGTGTGTGTGTGTTGTGTGTGTGTGTGTGTGTCACCACAGACAAGGACGCCTTTTGTCGGTCCAAGCGCACGGCTCTCCATGCAGCAACGGTCAGTGACCAGCCAGCCGCAGTCCGGTTCCTGCTGGACCAGGGCGCCAAGGTCCATTTCACCTCGGCTGACGTCAGATCGCGCTTGGTACTCCTCGGCGCCTCCCTTCTTCTAACTCAACTCCACGCCCTTGTAGCACTAACGCGTGTATGAACGGTGGTGCATATGCGTTTGTGCGTGCGTGCGTGCGTGTGTGTGTGCGGTGTGCGTGTGTACGTGTGGTGTGTGCGTGTGCGTGTGCAGCCAATTCCGTCACCGCTGCATCAGGCTGCAGAAGCGCATAACGAGGTCCTCGTGCGTCTGTTCCTCGAGTTTGGCGTGGATATCAATCAACGGGAGGAGGGAGGTCGCACCCCGCTTCACGCTGCCATGGACCACGGTCCGGCAAGCCCGCGCTTCACCCGGCTGTTGCTCGATCTTGGCGCAGACGCGACTGCCGTCGACGATCGGGGACAAACCGTGTTCCACTACCTGTTCAATGTACGCCAACAGCACATCGACGGTCCACCCGTACACTCAACGAAACGTTTAGACTTGCTGACAATGAGTGTTGATGCATTGTTTACAGCAACCGGTGAAGTCGGCGACTGTGGAGGTGTGCCAATGCCTCATCGACGCTGGTGCTGATCCTGTGCTTGGCGATCCCTTCAGAGTATTTTGCCCCAGTTACACGCACACACACACGCACACACACACGCACACGCACACGCACACGCACACACGCATGCCGCACTCACAACTCACTAACCTCACCTACTGCGCAGCGACTGAGATTTTTCGGATTAGCGCAAGAAGGAATAGAGGTCATCCGTCTTCTGAAGCAGCACGGTGTTGAGGTGGATGGACCCGGTACGCGTCCATCCTCTTTGCCCATCATCAGCTGATGGTGGGACGCTCCATTTACTGACTGACATTGGTATCTTGTCTGTCTCGAAGATGTTGGTTCACGGCTCCTGTCGACGGCGGCGCAGAATTCGAAGTTTGTCCTGGAATTGATCGACCTCGGTAACATTAGGCCCACAGCAACACACCACTGCACGACAAAACGCACACGCACGACCGCACACGCACGACCGCACTATATACTTACTTTCTCGCTACATTGAAGGAGTTGAGCCATCAAGCGATGCGGAAAGGGCACACCTTCTGCGTCTGGCGCTGAATCGTGTTCGGTGGACGACCAGTCTGGGCCAAGCCGCCAGTTCCGAAGACGACAGGCTCATCAACCGCCTTCTCGAGGTACATCGAGCTCGCGCTCCTGCGTCTTGCTTCGTTCGCTGGAACTGAGATTGTGATCTGTAGCGGGGAATGCCTCGCTTTAGGACTCCACGGCCAGATCCTGCTCTGTTTAGTGTGAACCTCAATATGGCCAGCTACCTCGAGCTCTTGGTTCGGCACACACACACACACACACACACGCACGCACATCGCACACGCGCACGCACCCGCACACACTAAACTGTCGAGAATCCTAACAGTTGCAGCACGGAGCCGACATCAACGAGAGAGACAGCCGGGGCCACACCTTCTTGTACAAACAACTGAGGCTTCACGGCCCAATCAGCCCGAGACGAAGCAGTGGCTCGCATTCCTCATCGAAAGTACCAACCCAACACTCGATCTGATTGTGTGTTTCCATATCTCTGACCTTTTTCAACAACACCTTCGCACACACAACACAGAGGGCGCCGATCCTTTGTTGGTCGGGCCAGTGCCGCGCAAGTGGATTCGCGGCCAACGAACATCAGGGCAAGTGGCCGAGCTGCTCGAGTTTGTGGAATCGCTGGGCATCTCCCTGTCCGGTTTCTGAAACATGCAACGCCCCTAGTAACCTGCGGTGCAACACAATCAGCAGGGGCTGCTCCTGGTCTTGAGCAACGTTGGCTCTTTGGCGTAGTGGTAGCGCGTCGCTCTCGTAAAGCGAAGGTCGAGGGTTCAATCCCCTCAAGAGCCTTCATTTTTTGCTATGTTTGTTCCTTCCACCAACTCTGATTCTTGCCCTGTTGGGGCTCCCAGAGAGGGCAGAGAATGGCTGACTAGTCATTTTAAAACAGGAGAGGCACATAATATTACTGAAACAACAAAGAAGAAGATGAGATGTTGGGTGGAACACTGAGAGGAGGACCACTACTTGGTGGACAACTGGAGGCGTGAGAGGGTTTTCTTGGCCACCTTCTGCACGTTGGTCGAGCTGCTCTCCGTCGCCACCGACTGAAGCGAATCGAGGAGCGTTTCCTTGGCCGCCAGTCGCTTCTTGTACTCTGTGCGTTTGCGTGTCGTGCGTGGATGGGTGAGTGTCGTGTTTTTCCTGGCGAGACGCGCACAGGAAGAAGGGAGAGAGAAGTAATAGCATACTCTTGGACAGGTTCTTGATCGTTCGCACGGCCTGCTTCTGGAGTTCCTTGTTGGCCGGCCCCAGCAGCGGCGTCAGCGCCTCAACGCCCTCCTTCTCAATGAACTCTGCCGACAGCGCCTCTGCACCACCACAATTTCGTTGAATTCAAAAACCAAGTCATATTTAAATAAGTAAACAAACGATAATAACTACATATATTTATATATTACATACAAATATATAAATAATCATAAATTGAAGAAATAGAGCGTACTGTGCTTGGTGATGCCGACGATGGCTCGCAGGTTCTGCTCCTGGAGCTCCTCCGTCTCTCGGTCCTGGCCCCGCGCCTCCTTGAGGATGGTGACGATGGCCCCTGTCACGTTCTCCCGCGCAAAATCGGCGCCCATGTCCGTCTCCTTGTCGCCCACCAACGCCAGAATGTTCGCCACAGCACTCTGCGCGCAAATGAAGAAACGTGAGTGTTGTGCGTGTGTCGTGTGTCGTGTGTTGTGTGTATCGTGCGTGTGTCGCGTGCGTGTCGAACCAGAGCAGCGGTCTGGGTTCTCCTGTTGTTGTCGATGCGGTTGGTTGCGATCCCGAGTAGAAGAGCAAGCAGACCCTCCTTCACCGCGGCCTTTTGCACCTCAGCTGAGGACATCATACCACCACAACGCAGAACAAGTCAGAGTGCGCAGTGCGTGTCGTGTCGTGTCGTGTCGTGTCGTGTCGTGTCGTGTCGTGTCGTGTCGTGTCGTGCGTGCGCGGCGTGTGCGGCGTACCTTGCTTGTTGGTGATGTTGGTGAGGAGGCGACAGGCTTCGTATCGCTGCTCGCTCGAGCCAGACTTAAGGAGCGGCACAATCTTGAGCACTCCGATCTCTTTGGTGGCCTTCGCCTTGGCCTCGTCTGTGAATTGTTTGTTTTAAAGCGAAATGGTCAATAGAGACCGATGGTGTGCGTGGTGCGTGTCGTGTCGTGTCGTGTCGTGTCGTGTCGTGTCGTGTCGTGTCGTGTCGTGTCGTGTCGTGTCGTGTCGTGTCGTGCGGTGAGATGACACACAACGATGGTCGTGTGCACCGACAGACCGGCAAGGGGGTAGTGGTACGTACCGTAGCCGATGGAGATTTCGGCCATGATGGCGGTAGCCAGGGTCTGTATGCTCTGGTTGGGCGAAGCGAACAGCTTGGCCAGCACCAGGAACCACTTGGTCGCGATGGTCTCCTTGTTCTTGTCTGTGTGCGTGTGCGTGTGCGTGTGCGTGTGTTGTGTGTTGTGTGTTGTGTGTTGTGTGTTGTGTGTTGTGTGTTGTGTTAATACAAACCTATGACATAGTGCGTGTTCGGCAGCGCGCGCGCTTGTGCGTGTGTGCGGCAGCGTGTGTGTGCGGTGGGGTCCGTGTGCGTACCATTTCGGCTGAGCGAGAAGATCGTGTGGATGGCATATTTCTGTACATGTTCGCTGGGGTGCTTGCACGCCAGACCGAATAGGAACGCAAAGCTGCCCGGCTGAGCGCCCACGATCGCCGCGTACTTGTCCTCTATCGAAATGACTGAGCGTCAGTAACACACGCACACGCACATACCGCACACGCACACACCACACGCACGAGGGCGCGAGTTAGTTCGTGCGATAGCGGAAAACGCACCGATGGTGAGGTTGCAGAG
>NW_004457421.1:0-27218 GCF_000313135.1 Acanthamoeba castellanii str. Neff
TCGGCGGGACACAGGTGGAACGTGAAGTGATGAAGGCCAGACGGCAGCCGCCGTAGTGTTCGCGGATATCCTGTTTTCCTGCAACCTCCAGACGCTGCGGATTGGCGCAACTGTTCGGTTATCCGCCATGTGCTCACCCCATTGGCCCACTCACTACACGGCTTCTGCGGATTCAACTCCGAACGCTCCTTATTGGTCCTCACCTCGAGGTCAAGCCCCCCCCAACTACAACCTGCCAGCTGTATTCCTCACTTTTGAATCCGAGCACCCGGACTCTGAGTTCCTGTTTCTCCTTCTGAGAGCAAATTCGCATTTCTTCTAGTTGCAGCTAAGCTGCATAGTCACTCTTGGTGAGGCTTCGCCAACAGGTATCTTTTGACCAGATCCCACCTGCGGAGTGGAGAGTCTTGCCTCTGATTGCACCGGGGATCCGCGCTCGTGAGACACGCACACACCACGACACACACACATGAAAACGCACATTGCGCGAACGCATGGCCAAGGAACCACTTGTGCAGTGAAGGTTACAAAGGCGGCCAAAACAAAAAGGGGGAAGAAGAGGCAAGGGAAGGAAGGAAGTGGGAAGAAGCGGGAGAGTAGTAGTGGTAGCCTTTTACATGAGCAGGCACTTGTCCTTGCCCTCGCCCATATCAGGCAGACCCTCCATGCCCTTGAGCAGCTCCTCCAGCTCCGGCATCTGCGGTCCACCCTCGGCACCAAGGTTGAACCCTGTACAGACAGACGTGGTTGGTCGTGCAAGCGCGTAAGTGTTCAGACTGCAGTTGTGCGTGCGTGCGTGCTGTGCGTGCGTGCGTGCGTGCGTGCGTGCGTGCGTGCGTGCGTGCCAAAGGCAAAGGAGGCAAAGACTGACCTGGGGCCATCTCTTGCACGATGTCCTCCGGTGGCTGGCCGTGCTCTTGCATCTGCGATACACAGAAAGAAAAGTTGGCTTGAGGACAGGATTCGCTGACACCATGCGATGAGAGAAACGATAATAGCTGTGGTTATCACATCGGAGTAGGTCGTGTGCGTGCCTCTTGCATGACGTTCATGATCTCAGCCATGGTACTGTCGCTCTCGTAGAGCACGCACAGACGCTGGACGTACTCGAACTGCTTCGAATATCTGAAGGCCATTGGAAGGTGCGAGGCGTAAGCGTAACGGGTGACGCGACACCGCCACACAACAAACAGCCGTAATGGGAGGGAGGCAAAGGCATCACACCTGGCGAACTCTTCTGCCGACACCTTGTCTCGGTTGTTGGCCAACCAGGCCGGGTACTGCAACGGAGAAGTCAGCACACCGTGTTAACGCACAACACAAACACGACGCACGCAACACACACCACCGCACGCGCACGCGCACACGCACCACCACCACCACCACCACACACACACACACACACACACACACACCACACTATAGAGAGGAGTCCACAAGAAGACAAGAGGAGTAGAGCAGAACCTTCTCCTTCATCTGCTTGATGGGTTCGTAGAGGACTTCCTTGGAGAGAAGCGAGCCCATCATCTTCTCCATGATGGAGGCGAACTCGGGGCTGCCCTCGAGCTGCTCCAGCGCCTCCTTCATCATCTCCTCCGAGCCGAGGCCGAGGTCGCCCGGCACGCCCGCGCCGCCCTCCTTGTTGATGGACAGCTCCTCGACCAGCTTCTTGAGCCCGTCCATGAGCTCCGGTGGCAGGTTGTCCAGGTCTGCATCGTCTTCACCCTCGCCGTCGCCCTCCTTCTGCTCTGCGCTGGGTGGCGGGGACGGGGCGGTGCTGGAGTCGGTAGCCGGGCCGGCAGCGGCGGCGGCTGCCGCAGCGGCAGCATTGGCTGTGGCACGGTTCCGCTCCTCCTCTTCGAGATGGTCGAAATCTTCGAGAGCACCTGTGGATGAAGAAGGGCGAAGTAAAGGGTGGGTACGCCAGATCGAGGTATAAAAGTAAATCGAATGCACCACGTCATCAGTGCAGGCACCGATTGGACTCCAATCTCATCACTAAGTTGCTTGTGCATGATCAAGCTGGTGCATGAAGCACGAACTACGTACTTTCCAAGATGTCGTCGAGATTGAAGTCCGCCATTTTGATGATGCAGGCAGGATCAAATGAATTACAAAAATTAGAAAAAAAAGGTACTGGGAACGTCGACACTTGACAAGCTTGGTGTACAAAAGTCCCAAAGTTCGAGGAAGACGAAGCGCCACTTTGGCCGCTCGATTCATCTCTTCATTTCCGGCCACTCGAGGAACAATTTGACTCTGATTCTTCTTTGATTGACGCTGCTGTTCGTTCACATCGTCGAATCATACTTCATCTCCGCCCAATCTCCACCCGATCCGAAATCTGCGTCCAATCATGGCCAATCTCTGTGGCAAAATCGCTGCAAGGGATGCTGGGCGCCTGCTTCCCATCTGTGCTCGTTCCGCTTCGCCTTTACCCACATGCTTCCGCTCGCGGTCCGTAGCCTGCTCGAGCAGTATGCGATCATCATCATCATCCGCACCCTCGGCTTGGGCTCGCCCCCTGCTCCCCTTCTCGCGATCTTCTGCCTCCGCCCCCTACACAACGGTCTCTGCCGCCGAAGAAGCGCCGGCGTTGAGCCCTGAGGCAACAGCGCCTGCAGAGGAAGCTGATGACATGGTGGAGGCTATGGATACCGAGACTCGGCCGCGGCGGTACCCACGCTCGCGTACGTGCCCCGTCGCCATAGTGCAGAAGGAGGTGGAGCCCCGCATAGAGGTGCTGTGGCTGTGCCTCACCGTGTGGTGCCTTCTTGTGCGTGCGCAGCTGCGTACGTGCTTGCGGTCCAGTGGGAGAAGGGCAAGATTACAGACGCGCAGTTCGCGGACGGGCTGACAGAGCAGCTGATCGAACTGGAGATGAGCACCCAGTACCGCCTTCCCTTCGCACAGGTTGCCATGCTCATCCAACAAGCCTGCCGCACGTCGGACGACATCTGCAAACACGTACGCGCCATCCTTCCGCCCACGAGCTCACCCGCGCCCATGGCTGCAAACGTGATGATGAATCCCTGATCTGAGCTAACCCTAACCCGTCAATGCGTGTAGCTTTTGCCGAGGTGCTTGGCACTCTTGTCGCGGATGGGACCAGCGCCGCTCATCAACTACAATCGCTTGATTTCGTTCTTGGCCAAGAAAGGAGACGTACGTTCTTTTCAATGACCAGACGAGACCGATTGGGTCAGCTCTTTCTCTTTCTTGGATGCTCGTGCAAGCAACTCCAACTGACACGGCTCTGAATGAATGTGAAGCTGCAAGCGACGTTGATGGTCTACAAGCGTATGAGGGAGCACAAGGTTGTCCCGGATCGCCTGACCTTGTCCGCGCTGCTGGGGGCCTGTTCCAAGTACCCAGTCCACTTGTTTATCATTGTCCAGTAGTGGACCCTAACGCTTTGAGTGCCCACCCGGAACAGAGGCGGAAACGTGGACGCTGCGTTCAGGCTGTTCAAAAGCCTGATCGAGCAAGGCATCATACCCAACACCACCAACTACAACGGTCTCATCGGCGCGTGCAGCAAGAACAAAAAACTGGTACGTGAGAGCCGTCGCTTTGCCCTAGCCGTCTTCCCGTGCTCCCCTCCTCTGTCTGTCTTTTCCTCAACGATTGGCGCTCACGAATCTGTTGGCAGGATCTCGGTCTGAGCACCTATGCAGAGATGAGGGCGCGAGGATTGCCTCCAGACTTCCACACATTCAACGTTCTCATCGAACTGACCACCGGCTGTGACAGGGCCGAACTGGGTACGGCTTTCGCTCTCCTTCACTTCACGCGCGTGGCTTATATATTTCTCGGCCCTCATTCTACGCAATTTAGCCGCCCGATTCTTCGAGGAGATGGTGACGGAGCACGCGGAGATGGTGGACAACGCGAGCGCGAGACTGCTCGCGCATGTCATTCGCGAATGTGCCAAAGCGGGCAAGCTCGACGACGCGCTACGTGTATTCGATTTGGCCTGTACGCGCACGAGGCTCAAGCCCGACTTGATTGCGCTCTCGTCATTGGTCAACGCCTGCGGTCTTGCAGGAGACCTGGACCGAGCCCGTAAAGTGTTCAAAGGTATGTCCACCACGCGATCCCAACCTCGGAGCTAAGCTCTAGGCCGCTCACGTTCCACCAACGCAATGCAGACATGGAAAGCGTGTACAGGGTGACGCCGAATATTGTGACCTATGGTGGCCTTATACGCGCGCTCGCCACACAGAATCGGCTCGAGGAGGCCATCCAGATACACAAGGTAAGTGAGCGTTAACTCTAAGGCGCATCTCAGATTTCTTCACAAGCTCAGTGACTAGTGCGAGGCCATTCCCTAAATGTATTTTTGCCCTCTTGCTAGGACATGGTGGGCAGGGGGATCGCGCCAAACTCTACCACTTACCAATGCCTGCTGACGGGCGCAGCGCAAGATGGACGAGTAGACCTGGCGCTTGCGACCCTGCAAGAGATGGAGCAGAAGGGCATCCCCTTCAACCCAACGACACTCCCGTTCTTCATAAACACACTCGTCGGGAACAACCAAAGGTACCCCTCCATTGTACCACGTGTGATTGTCTGACACCGTACCAACGGCCGTGTTTGGCTGTCCGACAGCGCTCGCACGCAAGCGGCCAAAGAAATGGACAAGAGCGACATGCTTGCGACGACGGAGGTGCCGGTCGACCGGCATCGTCTCTCGCAGGCCTTGGAGATGGCGGACACCTTCGACAAGAAGTACAACCTCTGGCTCGATCGGGCATCCCTGCACACCCTTCTCCGGGCCTGCGTGCAGACAGAGCAGTGGCCACAGGCCAAGCAGCTCGTCGCACGCGCGCATCAGCGGAGAGTGAACGTCGACGCACCACTTCTCGCCCTCATAAAGGCCCATTGAGTGCGATCAGCACCATTCCACAACCGAACCAAAGAAAGCGAAAGAGACGAAAGAACGAAGGCGAACTCGACCAACCATCTCTTCTTTTGTTTGGCGCGGGATTCGAACCGACGGCCATTGTCGACCAAATCTGCGGAGATTGGGCGAATGGGCGTTGTTGCCGAGGGGCAAATGGCGGCAAACGGTGGTGGGCGGTGTCCAGGCGGTTTCCTTCCTTTCTCCCATCATCATCACCGCATCAAGTCGCAAAATTCAACATGGGAAATCCTGAAGAGTGGGTTGAGATCCTCAAGCAGTGCAAGTACCTGCCTGAGCAGGACCTCAAGGAGCTGTGCGAGATGGTAAAACCACCATTTTGATTGATGATGCGTGGTGTCGAGTGGCGTGAATGGATGGGGTGACATGGAGCTCAAAAAAGAGATGGAGAGAAGCGAGCTGGAGGTGGAGAACGATCCTAATTCCTCTTCTATCTGGCTGTTCCACTCAAAAGGTGAAGGAGCTCCTTCTCGAGGAGTCCAACGTCCAGCCTGTTGCGGCTCCCGTCACCATCTGCGGTGACATCCACGGTCAGTTCTACGACTTGCTGGAGCTCTTCAGGATTGGTGGTGAGATCCCCCAGACCAACTACATTTTCATGGTACGTCCCCTCCTCTTTTCTATATCCTCGGCGCATGCCGTCTAATGGATAGAAATTTCTTCACGCCGTTTGTAGGGTGACTTCGTCGATCGTGGCTACTACAGTCTCGAGACGTTCACCCTCCTGCTTGCCCTGAAGGCGAGGTAATGTTACAATGTCGTCCCCCATTGTTGCTTATGTCCTCCCGAAGCTAACTGATGCCCTCTTTCACAGGTGGCCCGACAAGATCACGCTGCTCAGGGGCAACCACGAAAGCAGGCAGATCACCCAAGTGTACGGCTTCTACGATGAGTGCCAGCAGAAGTACGGCAACGCCAACGCCTGGAAATATTGCACACAAGTCTTCGACTACCTCACCCTCGCCGCTGTACGTTTCGCCTCCTTGTTCCTTGTCATCAAGCTTTCCTTCCTGCCTTCTCCTATCGAGAATCTTCTCCTTTCTTCACGATACCCAACCCAATGATGATAGAATTATATGCTGACTATGCCAATTGCGCATAATCAACGATGGAGCTTCGATTAGTCTTTCTGAAACATCTCTTTCTCTTGTTCTCAGTTCTCTGTCAATCCTTTCTCATTTCTGATCCTGACCTAATTCCTTCCGCATAAACAGCTCGTTGACGGCAAGGTTCTCTGTGTCCACGGAGGCCTCTCGCCTGGTACGAAGATCCCCACAATCTTTCATCATGCCAAATATCCAACTCGAATTGCCGCTCACCAATCATTCGGATTGGTCATCCAGACATCCGCACCATCGATCAGATCCGAACCATCCCCAGAAACCAGGAGATTCCTCATGAGGGCGCCTTCTGCGATTTGATGTGGTCGGATCCCGAGGAAATTGAGACTTGGCAGATCAGCCCGCGAGGAGCCGGTTGGCTCTTCGGCTCCAAGGTCACAGAGGAGGTACGTTGCGATCAATCCTTGCGTGTTATGGTTGGCGAGGCCGTTGCCGAACTCGTACTAATCTTCGTTCTAACAACCTTGCAGTTCACGCGAGTCAACGGCCTGGAGCTCATTTGCCGAGCTCACCAGCTCGTGCAGGAGGGCTACAAGTACATGTTCCCGAAGAAGAACCTCGTCACCGTGTGGTCTGCCCCCAACTACTGCTACCGGTGCGGAAACGTCGCCTCCATCCTCGAGCTCGACGAAAATCTCAACCGCGACTTCAAGATTTTCAACGCCGTCCCCGATAACGAGCGCATGGTGCCCGCTCGCACCACCATGTCCTACTTTGTGTAAATCGCAGCCTCAGCCTGCCTGCAATCTCTTTCCTCCATTCATACATCCTCTCTTTTCATCTTTATTCTTGCCCTCTTTCTCGCGCAATCGCCTACCCAGCGCTCTTTCTCTCCACCGCCTATCAAGACTTGCTCCAAGGACGGCAAGAGAAACGTACGCCAAATCCCCTGTTCCTCAACCTTCCACGTTGTGTGGTAAGTCGTCACGATCGTGATCTTCTTCTCCTGTTTCTTTTGTTTGGTTTGGTTGAGTGATTTGAGCACCCTCGTAAACTTCAGCCCCATGGGGGACTCAAGTCGACTCGAGAGTGCCCTCCGGTACGGCGCTCTGTCTCGCCAGGGTTATGAAGCGTTTGAGTAATCGCACCGGTGGCGCTACCTGCTCCTGACCGTTACTGACGAGAGTTAGACATGTACCGTCTCTGGCCCCAGCCCCGCCTTCTTGTGCCTCCTCCTCTCCCACCCCAATTGTGGGACATGTCTTTTCTCCGCTCCTCCGTCCACCCTCCCACTGTCCCCATCATCGACATTGGGAGGCTGAACTCAGCGTTGGGTGGAGTGGAGCGAAGAGGTCGAAGAAGAAGAAGAAGAAGTTACAGCTCGACGCCATCACCATCTCCAGGCGTCGAGCCAGGCAGTGGTGATTGAGATCGCAGCCCAATGGTGGTGCCCAGGTGCGGCAAACTTCGGCGGAGACAAACACGCAGCAGGAAAGAAGGCCGCCGCGGACACACGCACTTGAACTACAAACGCAACACCGCCAACCCACCTGAACTAAAGCGCAAGTGCAAAGAGTGTGAGTGCCAGGTGGGGAGCGAGCGCGCAGGACCCATAACTACAAAAATCAATCAATCCATACATCCACACACCACACCTAAAGATGGGCCTCACTGAGTCCAAGGGCGAAGGTACGCCTCCTACCCAAGGGAAGGAGAGGAAAAAAAGGAATCAAAAGATGATGGATGGATGGTGGCAGCGACTGGACACGCTAACGCGCGCGGAACCCACGGCAGACATTGTCCCGCTGGGGGAGCTGGTGAAGCAGGACCTGCTGGGACACGGTGCCATGTGCCAAGTGTTCCAGGCGCACTGGACCCCCAAAAACATCCCCGTCGCCCTCAAGCAGGTCAGTCACCCTCGCCCCCTTCGTCTTCGCTTTCGTTACTTTCATCTTTCATTTTTTCATTTCTTTTTTGTATTAAAATGGATAAATTATTTATAATAATTTAATTATCAATATGAAAGTGTGTTGTGGCTGACGGGGGCGTGGGAGCAGATGATGGTGCCCGAGGTGGTGCCCGAAGACTTGGCCGACTTCCGAAGAGAACTGCAACTTACCCGGTGCGTGCTGCCCCACAAAAACAAATCAATGCCACGCTTTTTCCTGAGGACTCACCCAATGGCCATTCGTGCGTGTGCGGTGCGTGTGTGTGGTGCGTGTGTGGTGCGTGCGTGCGGTGAATGAAGAACGATGAAGCATCCCAATCTGGTGTGCCTCTACGGCGGCTGCGCGGAGCCGCCCAACCTGTACCTGGTGATGGAGTTGGTCGCCCACGGCGCCGCCTCCGATCTCCTCCGCACCAAGACCACCGACCTGTCCTGGCCCCTTCGGTTTGCCCCTCCTCCCTCCCCGCTCCTTCCACCACTCACCATCCTTCATTCGACCAACCTTCGCGTGTCGTGTCATGCGTGTCGTGTGATCGTGTGTTGTGTGTCGCCTGTGTTGTGTGTTGTGTGTCGTGTCGTGTGCCAGGTTCCGAATGGCCCTTGATACGGCACTGGGGATGCGATTCCTGCACAGCCAGAAAGTGATGCACCGTGACCTCAAGACGGAGAACCTGCTCGTAATTGCCTTCTCAACCACACGCCGCCTCCATCTCCCACCCGCATCGGCACTCACAAGCGCGTGTCGTGCGCTGTGTGTCGTGTGTCGGCCGCACACAGGTTAATTCGCTGCAGGTGGACGCTGAGACAGTGGTCAAGATTTCCGATTTGGGGATCTCCCGATTCTCCGAAGGCAACGACGCCCTCATGACCATCGGCCGCGGCACCACCAAATGGTAAACCCCCTCCCTCTCCCTTCTCTCCTCATCAAAAGCCTCGCAGGCGATTGGACGAATTATTAAAATTTATATAATGGTGGGCCAATCGCGACAGGATGGCGCCCGAGGTGCTCGAGGGATCCAACACGTACTCGTTTCCGGTCGACGTCTACAGCTTCGGCATCATCCTCTGGTACTCCTCCTCCTCCTGCTGCTCTGTTCACTCGTTTGTTCCCTCGGGCGGGCGTCTCACTTGTGTGTGTGTGTCGTGTGTGTGTCGTGTGTGTCGTGTGTGTCGCGTGTGTGTTCGTGCCCAGGGAGTTCTACGCCCAATCCGCGCCCTACACCGAAGTGCGATCCGTTCTTCGTCTTCCACAGGTATTGGCTTGCTTCGTGTGTGTGTCGTGTGTGCCGTGTGTTGTTCTCATGTTGGGGGTTGGCGGGGATCAGATGATCATCGATGGCTATCGGCCGCCGGTGCCGCATTCGTGCCCGCCGGCCTATTCCCGGCTCATGCAGGACTGTTGGCACGGCGGTACACAATACCCACCATCTCTCTCTCTCTCTCTCGCACTCAGCCACAGCCTTTGTCGCGTTTGCTGGCTATGCGAGCTTGACCGCTGACTCCCCGCGCTCCGCACAGATCCGAGCAAGCGACCATCGTTCGACGAGGTCACCCGACGCCTCTTCGAGATGAAGGACCAGGTAACACATGCGACCGCACACACACTAACGCGCGACCGCACACGCGCATGCGCTGATGCAGGGGCTATTGTGGTTTATACGTAAAATGTGCACAGGTGTGCCCGAACCTGGTTCTGCCGCCGGCGGTGGTGGCCATCTACGAAAAGGGCGAGAAGGGCGGCGAGAAGCCACTGCTGACCTCGCCCAAGCGAGCCAAGCCCGCCGACGCGGCCGCGATCGCAGGCGAGGCCGACAGCGGCAAGAAACAAGAGAAAGAGAAAGCGAAGAAGGAAAAGAAGGAAAAGCGAAAGACCAAACTGAAGACCAAGGAAAAGGAAGACAAGAAGGACAAGACGGCCACGACGACGACCGCCGCCGCCACGTCATCACCGGCGGCAACGACGGTCACGTCGCCCCAGTCGGCGCCGGGCTCGCTGCAGCAGCGCACGGCGGCGGGGGACAATGGATCGGCGTCGGTGGGCTCGATGGTGCGACGATGGGAAGGCGGCGGTGGCGGGGGCTCCTCGCCCGCGCTATCGACGCCCGGCGCCGCGGCGAGTCGAACGGCGCAGCAACCCGCGCGTCCGCCGCCTCGACCGGTCCACTCCGCGTCAATGGCGCACGGCGTTGCGCACTCGCGCGGCGCTGCCGCGACGCCGTCGCACTCGGCGAGCCCGACGTCGCCGCCTCTCGCCCGGACTGGCCGAGCGGCCACCGTCTCCGGCCTCCCCACGTCGACCGCCCAAGCACCGGCCTCGGGGAGCGCTGCCGTGGGCGGGTCGGCGATCGATGACAACAAGAAGAAGACGGGCAGCTTCTTGCCCCTCGGCATGTTCGGCGGCAAGAAGAAGATGGAGAGCACCCGAAACTGAAGAAGAAGAAAGAAGAAAGAAGAAAGAAGAAGACACGACCTTATAACAACTCACACAACGTTGGTGTGAAAGAGAGAGAGAGAGTAATAAATCATTATTTACTTGTACACTTGTGCGAGTGGCACAGGAAAGAGAGAAGCGATAACAAAGAATGAAGAGAGAGAACGAAAAGGGAAGAGTCGGGGGGCGCATATGTGCTGCGTGGCGTGGGTTTGGTGGGGAATCAATCACGGGGCGAACGCTCAGTGGTGGTACTGCTGGATGAGTCTGAGCACGTGCGGGTAGATGTCCACGTTGGCGTCCTCGGCCCACAGGAAATCGACGTGCGAGTAGGTCGGCTCGAAGTGCTCGAACACCGCCGGAGGCCCTGTGTGTGCGTGCATTCGACATCAGTCGATGCGCACGCAACAGCGCACACGCAACAACGCTCGCACACGCACCACCGCACACGCACACGCACACGCACAAGCACACAAGAAAGCGGTCGAAGACGTACTGAGCTCCTTCTTGAGGCGCGCGACGTCGATGGGATCGGCGAGGTAGTCGTTGCCGCCGGTGAAGAGGGCGACGGGCAGCTTGGGCGGCATCTGCGAGAGCAGGTACGGCGGCGGCGTGCGCTGGCCGTAGCGCTTCATGTTGCCCGCCTCGCCCCAGTCGTACCGCTGGAAGGCGTCCGTGTCCGCTCCCTGCGACCTGTTGTCGACACAGCGCACAAGGGGCCACACAGATCAGTCACGCACACGCACACGACACACGTGCAGAGGGCACTGGTACCAATGGATCATGTTGAGCACCGAAGTGGGGTTGGGCTCGTAGCGGAGGTAGTACGCCAGCCTGCACGGTCGCATTGCGTAAATACCGTGTGTCGTGTTGTGTGCATAGAGGGAGGGCGAACCGAGACTGGTTGGTCTCGACGGAAGGACCCATGAGCGCGGTGAGCACGTTGTTGCAGATGGGCGGGTAGAGCGTGCACACACTGTACAAAAGAACGAAGGAAGAACGGAAGAACGAAGAGCGAAGAACATCAGCGAAAGAAAAGAAAAAGGAGGGTGGTGTGGGTGGTACTCGGGGATGAGCTTGAGCAGGGCGGTGGGAAGGTTGAACTCATTGACGCCCAGCAGCAGCAGGATCTCGATCGGGTCCAGGTGGGAGAGCGCATTGAGCAGCAGCACCTTCAGGTGGCCCACGTACGCCACCTGAACGCCACCACCACGCCGCCCACAATCATCATTAGACCGCACATACCGCACACACCGCGCACACACACTGCACACACCGCGCATGGCGACGCAAAGGGACGTACGGGAGCGAGGGCGACGAACACGTCAACGCGATCGGCGATCGAGTTGTTGGCCGAGAAGCCGGCGAAGGCCTGGATGGTGCCCTCGGAGTGGCCTACGTAGGCGAGCGTGGCGGCGCCGCTGGTGGCGAGCACAAAGTTGATGTTGGCCGGCAGATCGTACTGCGCCATCTCGTCGTAGGTGAACTGCCAGAAGGCGGGCTCAGACGGGTTGAGGACCTTGTGGCGCATGCTGTACCCGTTGCCTCGGTTGTTGCCCAGCCACACCTCGTAGCCTGAGAACACGCGAGTGTCAGCGCACACGACACGACACACGACACGCACACGCACACGCACACTACACATGCGACACGCGCGGCGACGAAGGGATGGAGTAGTACCCTTGTCGGCGAGGATGAAGGGGAGGGACTCGTCAGGCGGGTTGAGTACGAAGCCGTTGGCGTTGTCGGTGAGGCCGTGCTGCACCAGCACCACGCCCCTCCGCGCTCCCTGCACGGCGACGACAACACAACGTTGCGGTGTGTCAGACGTCATTCACGCTTCATTGGTCCAACCCAAGGACATGTTCCACACAACGTTGCACACCAACAAACAAAACAAATAGTGACGACTGTCGGGCCACCGAAGCTTGGAATGAAAGGAATGCAGTCCCACCGGGGCCACGGTGGGAGGGCGATAGCGGTGGATGGGAGTAGAGGAAGAGAAAGAGGGGAAGTGTGGGGGGGGGGAGTACGGGGGTGCGGTGGTAGATGCGCTGCAGGGAGAGCAGGTAGCCGTCCTCGGTCTCGGCCCAGTAGTCGTCGCATCTCTGCAAAACAATGAAAATCAAAACAAATCACCAGCAAGTAATTGAAGAAAAAGCATTGATGCAAGCTGCAGCCTCTTATGCAAAGGTTAAAAGAAGATGGCCAAAGAAGGAAAAGATGAAGGAGGTGGTTAAGAGGCGAAGAGGTGGGCGTACGTAGCCGTAGTCACGAATGATGCCGGTTACGTTGGACGGGTAGGCGTGTGCGGTCGAGGCCAGCATGGCCACCACCGCCAGGGCAAGTGCCACCACGACGCACGTCGTCCACTTCATCTTCTGCTGCTTCGCTCTCGGGGGGAGTGAATGCTGGTGAAGGGAAATGCCGATAGCTCAGGTTAGGGCGCCTTTTGTATGACTTCAGCGGGTGCCGACGGCACCAACCACCGCACGGCACGTCGGGCTGACGTCACCCACAACCATCTCCGGCATTGAAGTTGTGCTCCACAATTCCAGCAGCATGAAGAAGCGGCGACATTACCTTTGTTGGGCCAAACATCAGCATTCCACGGCGTGTGTTGCACATTCACCCAGTGGGGCATGTTGACACAACCAATTGTTGCAAACCTGTTCTTGCAAGAAAAAAGTGAGATATATCATTGCAGACCTTAGCATCAGCCCTTGGTTGCCTGCTCTGTCTGTGGACTTCACCAGGCACCCCTTTGCACTCTCACTCACTGGGCGCACCAGAAAGCGGAAGAATCGGAGCTAATAGGACAGAAAGGTGGATAAATCCAGAATTGGGAGCCCTTCATTCATGAGGACAACAGCAACAAAGTGGGCGAAGAGAACAACAGCAACGGCGACCTGTGCGAACGAACACCGTTAGAGATTACTTTACTCCACGGCTTGCCGCTTATCTGCTGAGGTAAGGGGTCTCGACGGCTAAGGGCTCTTGCCTCCCGCCCTTCTCCTCCCGCTCCCCCGTTTTTTTCGATTCTCTCCAATCTCTCCCCTTCTTGTTTATGTGGGGGGGGGTGGCGGTTCCTTCGCTTTCGTTCTTTTTCGTTACCCCCCCCCGACCTAAACTCATTTCGCCATTCGCCCCCCCCCCCCCGAACCACGCGAAGGGAGTGACGAAGGAAGGGAAAGGCCGGGAAAAGGCCGGAAGCACTACACGCGCGCGCACGGCATGTCGGTGGCGTCCCTCAATGCGACCCTCGAGGAGCAGAAGCGGCTCAAGTACGACGCGGCACTCGAGGCCGAGCTCCGCAAGTGGATGGCCTCCGTCCTCGGGGTGCGCTCTCCGCCGCACTTCCTTCCTTCCTTCTTTTCTTTTCCTTTCTTTCTTTCCTCATCTTCGCTCTTCCCACGTGGCCCGCACGAACTTACTCGTCCCGCCGGCGGTGGTGGCCACCGCACGACGCACCGCCCCACAGGAGCCGGGGCTCGCAGACGTCTCGAAGCCGCTCCAGCAGCTCCTCAAGGACGGATCGGTCCTGTGCCGGTACTCGCTTGCTCGCTGGCTCCCCATCTCCACCAAAAGGCTGCCTTTTGCGTCGCAATCTGGCTGACTCGAGACACTGCGACTGGTCGTCGTCGTTGTCTTCGTCGTCTTCGTCTCTTCTCTCTCTTTCTGTAGACTGGCCAACAAGATGCACGCAGGGCTCGTGACACGCATCAACGCCTCCGGGCTGGCGTTCAAACAAATGGTAAACGGCCTCATTCTCGGCGTGTCGTGCGTGTCGTGCGTGTGCGTGTGTCGTGTGATGCAAGAGTCCGGAGCACTCTCGAGACCTAACTGGTGGTGTGGCTCTCAAATCAATGCGAACAGGAAAACATCACACATTACCTGGCGGCGTGCCAAATGTTGGGGTTCCAGCCGGGTGAGCTGTTCGACACCACCGACCTCTACGAAGACAAGGACATGATGCGGGTGCGTGATGTCACCGCCCCCCCATTAATTCCCTCTTTCCATTCTTCGCGTCGCGTCGCATCTCAGTACTCACTGGCGGGCGCGACACTGTCGCACGCAGGTCCTCCAAAACGTGAACGTACTCCGAAAGTTTAGCGAAAAGTACGACTCTGCCGCCGTGAGGTACGACAGTTCTCTCCAGTTCGCTCCCGCTCTCGCTCCGGCCCTGCGCGTGTGTGGGCTGAGAAAATTTGTTGCAATCTCTGTCAGCAAATTGGTGAGCGAGGCCAAGGAGCAGGCGCCGCTGGCGAGCGGCGGCTCGGGTTCGAGCTGGGGCTCGACATCATCGAAGGGGCGCAGCAAGTCTAGCGTCCTCTCCCGCCCCACGGTCCAACGCAACGCCGCGGCCTCGGCCCCCAACTCGCCCGCGCTCAGTGCGCAGCTGCCCTCTCTCTGAGTTCGAGCAAGTCACAGGAAACCGCTAACCGCACACGCACACGCACCACCGCACACGCACACGCACCACCGCACACGCACGCGCACATGCACACGCATCATCGCGCACACCACCGCATGCAAACGGTGCTACACAGAGGAAGAGACTCCGGTGGGTTCGCCTGCAGCGACGACGGCGACGAGCCCCGCGCAAGCCGGTCCGACGCACAAGCGGTCGGGTTCGGCCTACAGCCGAACCCCGACGTACTCGCTCAAATCCAACGACTCCTCCTCCTCCAGCGCGTCCCTGGGCAGCCCCTCCACAAGTACTACCGCACTCCTTTGTCACCGTTCGTCGTCGTCGTCGTCGTCATCATCATCACTGACTGACTGACGACGTTGTGGGCAGGTCGAGCAGCGGTGATCGAGGTGTCTTCGCTCCACGACGATGTTGTGACCAAGGAGGAGTTCAAGTACTCGCTCGAGGTCGAGGTAAGGCCGACTCTGTTCGAGACTCCAGAGCACCAGGTCCCTAGGTCTCTATATCTCGAGGGTGCTGACCGGTGTGTCGGGGTGGTGTTCCCAGGGAATCGCCCAACGGTGGATCGAGGCGGTGCTCAAAGACAAGTTCCCCGCCGGGGTCACCTTCGCCAACGCGCTCAAGTCCGGAGTGATTCTCTGCCGGTACTGACCGTCTCTCTTGCGCCAGAGACCACCCACGAGATTGTCGCTGTTCTGGGGGTTGTGTTTTTTAACTCCGACATGTGAATGTTATCGACGACTGCCGCAGATTAATCAACGCCATCAAGCCTGGCAGTGTGTCCAAGATCAACACGGCCAACATCGCCTATCTGCAGATGGTACGTTCTACGGCGTGAAGCGCGTTCTTGGTCGTTGGCCGCTGCCGACGATGCTGACACGTGGTTTTTTTCGGCTGTGCGCGTGGGGTTGTCCAGGAAAACATTGAGCACTACCTCAAGGCGTGCGCCGCGTTTGGGCTGCGCAACAGCGACCTCTTCGACACCACCGACCTCTTCGAGGCCAAGAAGATGTCAATCGTACGCCCAACCCCTTCTCGCACTGCGCCTCTCTGTCGGTGACGATGACGATGACGATGACGATGACGATGACGATGACGATGACGATGACAACAATCACTGTGGTCGCTGACTCGATTGCAATCGTGTTGCGCGCACACGCGCCTCGCAGGTGTTGAGCCACATCGTGGTGCTGGGCAATACTGTCAAGAAGCTGGACACGTGGCGCGGGCCGGTGATCGAGGACAGCAAGCACGCCAAGAACCTCTGGGCCGAGTCCCTCAACATGAACGAAATCAACGAGGCCGACCTCGACAAAGGTGTGTCGCATGCGTGCGTGTCGTGCGTGTTGTCGGTGGTGACTGACGGATCGGTCATTGGGCAGCGGAGGAGAACAAGCCGATCCCGCCCGAGCAGCAGGAGTGGATCGACTGGATCAACGACCAGCTCGCCAAGAGGAGCTGGAAGCCCATCAAGAACCTCACCACCAATCTCAAGTCCGGCGTCGTTCTCAATCGACTGCTTGAGGTGCGTGTATCATGCGTGTCGTGTGTGTCGTGTGTCGTGTGTGTCGTATGTTGTTGAGTTTTGGGGCGCAGCTGACGGTCGATGTGGTGTCGGGTGAGTGTAGGTGTTGCTGGGGCAGGACGTCGTGTATGTCTCCGAGCCGAAGTATCTTTGGCAGTACATCAACAACGTCACCGTCGCCCTGCGCGTGCTCGCCGGACACACATTCGAGCTCGTACCCGGGTGCACTGCGCGAGGTACGCTGCCTTCTGCGCTGACACCATCGTTCGTTCGCTCTCGAATGAAACCGACACGGCACACACGATACACACGACATTGGTGCAGACATTGTGAACGGGAATGTGAAGAATGTGATGGTGTTGATGAACTACCTGCGCGACAAGTTCGACCTCGAGTTCCTGTTCAACAAGGTGATGGGCGAGGACATCGACGACGACGAGATGGACTCAATCGAGTCCGACACCCTCCAGTGGTCCATCACCCCCACCTGGCTCCCCGAGCCACCCGCGCCCCCCATCCACGCCGCCGCCGCCTCATCGTCCTCGTCTTCATCGTCGACATCGACCCCGCCGACCACGCCCAGCGCAACCCAGCCGGCCACACCCGAGCACAAGGCGTCGCCGCGCCAGCCGGCGGCGGGCTTCATCGGACGGCCGAGCGAGGCGGCGACGTCGCCCCGCCGCCTGCCGGGCGCGCTGGACCTCAGTCCACGCCCCACCGCCGCCAAGCCCCAGCAGCAGCCGCCGGCGGGCTCGCCTCGCGTGGGCACCACCCCGCCCGCCTCGCCCCACCGGACCGCCGCCGCCGACGCGCAGCCGATTTTGTCACCGCGTCAGGCCGGGCCTACGACCGCCGCCCGCGCACCGCTGTCGCCGCGGCTCGCCCCGGGCGCCGCGCCCGCGCAAAAGCACCACACGGCGCCTGTCGACGCCGTCCACGAGATCAAGCCGCAGCCGCAGGCCCAGCCACTGCAGCACGCCAAGCCCGCTGATGGCGTGGCAGCGCAGGCCGCGGCCCAGCAGCGGCCGCTGTCGCCCCGCGTGATGGCCCTGACCACGCCCGTCGAGGCCCCTGCGGCTGCGGCGGTCGATGGCGGCATCGAGGCGTCGCCCAAGCGGCAGCCGCGTACGCGGTCGCACCGGGAGAAGAAGGAGAAGAAGCTGGAGCGGCTGCGGGAGAAGAGCATGTCCGACCGCGACCTGAAGAAGCAGGAGACGTTCAAGCGGAAGGAGGAGGAGAAGGAGAAGCGACGCGAGGAGAAGGAGCGGAAGCGGGAGGAGAAGGAGCGCAAGAAGGAGGAGCGCAAGAAGCGGAAGGAGGAGAAGAAGAAGCAAGAGGCCGACACCGTCAAGGCCAAGAAGGGCAAGCACCGCAAAGGTTCGCACCCCCACCCCACACATTCTCTCCTGTGCTGCTTTGTCTTAACCGCACAACCGCACACGCACACGACCACACACGCACACACGCACGCACACGTGAAGCCCTTTCGCTGGGTGGTGCTGGAGCGGCGGAGATTGTGGCGCCGGCGCCGGCGAAGGCCACCAAGGGCAGCTCCATCTCGGTACGGCGCACGATCCACCGCCTGAAGCCACAAAGCAGTGGCCTCTGACGCCCTCCAATTTGCAGAAGGGAACGAAGAAGGCGTCAATCGGAAGGGCCAAGGGCGCCATTCTCGCCGAGGAGACACATGCGGCCGCCGCGTCACAGCCCGCCTCGACTCAGTGTCAGCCCGCCACCGCTGGTCCTTCGGTCGCGCCGGCAGCATCTGCTCCTGCTCAGGTCGCGGTACGTCCTTCATTCTTCTTCGTTCTTTTGGCGCAGCAGTTTAATTTACCTCCGCTTCGCAACTGCAGCAGCAGCCCAAGCCCGCCGCCGCTGCCGCTGTCGCGCCGCTTAGCCCGCGCGGTCAGTGGGGCCAGCCCGCACAGCAGACTCAGCCTCAGCCGCAAGCCACACGGACCGCGGCGGTTCCGTCGATCGACCTCGGCACGGCCGTGTCGGCAACGGGGCGGCCCGTGGGTCCCGGCTCGGCCGTGCCCGCCACCGGAACCCTCCGCCGGGCGGCCCAAGCCGCAGCCGGTACACCTTTTCGTCCTCCCTTTTAGCGCCGACGTCTCAGCATCATCGCGGCCGGTTCGGGCTAACACATGATCATTTTTATTTTTATTGTGCGTGTGCGTGTGCGGGTGCGGTCGTGTGCGCAGAGCTCAAGCGGGAGAAGGCGCGCATCGTGGTGCGCAAGAGGGTCGTCGACGAAATCCTCTCCACCGAAGCCTCGTATGTGCGCTCCCTGGAGATCGTGGTCAAGGTACCGTGTGTGTCGTGTGCGATGTGTGTCGTGTGTCATGTGCGTGTGCGGCGTGTGCGTAAGCTAACTCTCAAAACACAACAGCAAGTGCTTACTCCGCTGCGAAGGGCGTCGGCAAAGGTGCTGAGCGACGAGGAGACGGAGGTGGTGTTCATGAACATCGCCGGCCTGTTGACCCACCACCTGCGCTTCCTGGACCTCGTCAAGGAGCGCGTCTCCTCGTGGAGCCCGCGCTCGACCATCGGCGACGTCTTCCTCTTCAACGTACGTCCCTGCATTCCTCACATTCCTGACACAACACCGCACACGCACACACTCACCGCACACACCGCACTCACACGCACCGCTCTGTGCAGACCGACTTCATCAAAGAGTACGGAGGCTATCTGAACAAGTACAACACGGCGCTGGTCACGATGCGCCATCTCGTGGAGAAGCGGCCGGCCTTCAAGCAGATCAAGGAGGCCTTCGAGTTGGAGCAGCTCAAGACGACGTCGCTCACGCTCGACGCCTTCCTGATCATGCCCGTACAGAGGCTGCCCAGGTTCGTTTTTCTCACGTGCTCTATTCAATCGCACACGCACTCACCGCACGCACCGCACTTAACGCACTCACTCACCGCACACGCGCAGGTATGTGTTGCTTCTCAAGGAGCTCCTGAAGTACTCGAACCAGACCCACCCGGACTACGCCTACCTCGAGCGCGCCCACGCCAAGGTGAAGGCCGTGCTGGACGAGCTGAACCGGGGCATCGACGAGGAGGCCCACGTGCGGGTCCAGAAGATCATTTCGATCGAAGACGACATCGAGGGACTGCTCGAGCATCTGGTTCGTCCGAAACACACTCGCACGTTCTTTACATAGTGGCGTGGAATGCTGACTATGTGCAAACCGTGTGGTGGTCGTGCAGTCGGACGGCCTCTACCACCCGCAGCGTACGCTGGTCCGCGAGGTACGATTTCCGACTCATGTGTCGTGTGCGTGTTGTGTGCGTGTCGTGCGTGTCGTGAGGTCTTCGGGGCTGATCTGGCGATGGTGTGGTGCAGGGACTTCTCAATCTGCGGATAACCCATCGCGGCGCTCGGCGGAAAGACAGCATGCGCTCCTTCCAGGTACCGTCTCGCCTGAGTGTCGGACTCAAGAGGGAAACTAGACTAAACTAAACCAACTCCTCCGATTCAGAAACAATACTACTTCTTCGCCTTCAATGACCTGATCGTCTGCTGCGGCAAGCGCGAGCCGGAGAAAGCGTCCAAGGGTACGCGACAGTCGTGTGTTGTGTATGGCGCACCACACACACGTGCGAAGCTGCGCGTGTTTGGACGTTGACACGCTCGCAGCTGACTGACCCTGGACTGTAGGCGGGAAGGGCAAGGGAAACGCGGACCCCGAGGGCGGTAAATCGTTCCGCTATGCCGGCAGCGTGCGCCTGAGCGAGGTGCGCCCCCCCCCCTCCTTTATCTCTTCTCACTCACCGACTCACTTGTCCTCAACCCACACGGCCTAACTTTCGCTCTCGTGTCGCGTCGCTCAGGTCGTGCGACTCGGGGACGGCGTGGCGGTGGACAACGACAACGCGGAGGCGATGCAAAGCAAGCTGATGCACATCCAGTTCGCCTTCCACGTCGAGACCGAGCACGTGGTACGTAGAGCCTCTTTTCCCGATCGTGCTTTGTTGTTTCTGATCGAACACACACGACACACGACGCACACCGCACACATGAATCCATCCAGGCGTGGACGCTCGTGTGCAGCTCGGAGCAGGAGAAGCAGGCGTGGCTGAGCATCGTACGCCAGGGCGCCACCAACGCCAAGAAGGTCTAGCGCACCCCAGCCAGACCCACTGTACCACCACCACCACCACCAATAACAATAAATGGAGATGAGTTGATTTTTTTGTCTTTATTGGTCTAGAAAAGAGCTGTTTAGATGGCGGCACAGCGCGCATCTGCGGTTGTGTAGCGCCGTGGACGCGGTTGGTTTGGACGTCGAGTCAGAGCTCTAGACGGCTTCGCCGGGCGTCACGCAAATGATGTAGATGGCGTGAATGATACCTGGTGGGGCGACAGAAAAGAACGAAGGTGAGCGCGAGGAGAAAGAGCGAATGCGACTGGCGACACAAAGAAAGCAAGAAAGATGTAGTGTGTGATGGGTATGTGGTGCATGTGTGTACCTCCGATCCAGAGTCCGAATATGCAGAGAAGCAGATTAATGAGGAGGTTGATGCCACAGCCGCGCTTGATGAGGACCGGCACGGGAGGCAGGATGATGGCTAGGATGCACAGCAGGATGTCTACGAGGGTGGCCATTGTTGGAGAGGAGGGTGGAGGTTGTAGGGTAGTGGTTTTGAGTAGTGAGTAGTTTGTTGGTAAGTGATGAACCTCCACCGGGTGTCCCTTTTAAACTGAGGCCCTGCGGGGCGTTCGCGGGCGAGCTCGCGCGGCTGCCTTGTCAACATGGGATGACTTTTCGATCGGTTGACCCTGAGTTCGGTCCAACTGCCCAACCGCAACGCTCGTCCAAACTTTATCACGGCGAAAATTCACTGGTTTCATTGTTCGTATCTCTTCTCTCTCTAGCTGTTTACATCGCCCAGCACTCTCTCCACTCAGTCATCTGCGTCACAATACAAATCTCTCCACTATCTATTCTCTCCCTCTTGTTTGCACTCAACACAACAGGGGAATGACTGTCCGCAAATTGTCCACCTGGCCAGCGAGAAGGCACCTCACCGCCAAGAAGAGAACTCCCTCGCAAACACTGGTGTTCGACTCGCTCAGCTCCCGTTGAACGGGCCTTCTTGTCTAGAAATATGTGTTTAAATATATATATATATATATATATAAATAAATAACTAAATAAAAACCCAACCACGCAGTCGGGAGGGCGGGCGACGAATCAGACGGTGGAGAGAGGGATGGTCTCGTTGACGCAGGCGAGCAGGGTGGTGGCCAGCTGTTGCGAGCCGCGGCGCACTTCGCGGCCCACGATGACCAGGCCCAACAGAAAACCGACCCCCTATGTAGGCGGCGAAACGCGAGGGTGAGCGCCTCAATGGTCAATGAGGAGGGTGGTAGACCAGATGGTGGTTCAAGGCACCTTGACGATGCGGGTCAGTTTGGTCTTGGACAGGAGCTGCTTTGTCCCGGCGTAGTCGTAACCCACGTTGCCCAGCTGGATGGCTTTGGTGCACAATCTGTGGCCCTGAGTCTCGCAGGTCTGTCGCACTGCGCTCGAACTCGTCAGTACTTTGTTTGATTGTTTGTTGGCTCGGATGAGTTATGGGTGAGCGAGGAGGGAGAGACGTACGCAAGTAGTGCAGGACCAGCGAGGTGTAGCCAATGGACGAGTAGGCCGTCCACAAGAGGACATGGAAGGCGACTTGGCCCGCCTTCAGCACGGGCATCCGAGACCACCCTGGTAGGGGCGTCCCATCCCCTGCACCACACAGCCAACAGAGTGGCGGTGAGGGACGAGCCAGGCTGCACACGCACAGCGACAGGGGGTTTGGCTACCTTGAGGAAGTGGTGTGTAGAGGCTCTGGTCGATTCGTTCAACCCAGGTACTGCTGCACTTGCTTATGGCTGCACGCCCGTGGACGCGTATACATGTTATTCAGCGTTGATTTGAGCGCACGTTCCAAGAGTAGTGAAGGTGCTCCCAATGGGAGCAGCCAAGAAGGCATGATGCGGCCACGTACCCAAGCTAAGGAGGTTTACTGGAAAATCCTTGATCAGGTGGTTCCACACCAGGTACTGCGAGGCGCCCGACAACATCTGATAGACACCAGACAGAGGACAAGAAGAGAGAGAGCGAGAAAGGGAAAGACTATTGTGAGCAGGGCTGTGGATCGTAGACGAAATGGACCTCAACAGATAGAGAGAGAGGTACCTCCTCCAGGAAGATCGACGTGTGTAATCGGACGTTGTTGAAGAGGCTCAGCTTGACCAGAGCCTCGGGCGGGATCGGCTTGCGGTCGAGAGGGCACGACAGGTTCACGACCGCCCACTGTGCCGGTGACAGGATGTCGCACACGCAACCCGAGATGAGACATGCACAACTGGACGAACGGTAGGAAGATGTAGAAGAAGAAGTAGTAGTAGAAGGCGACCTGTCGCATGCACGCCAGATGGAACACATGCTTGTCGTTGCAAGGCAATCGTAGAACGTCTCCGCCCTCCGCCAGCGGCTCTGTACAAATGGCGCAGACGTTCTCTTCGTCCTCTGCGCGCGACCATGCATCATGGCTGGCCAAGCAAGCAGAAGATGCAGCTGAGAGGAGAAGAGAGGAACGTACCATCATCGTTGAAATCGTGCACGTGTGGCAAGTTGTCCTCTGCCGAATCCGCCTTCAGATCGGCCTCATCGATAAGATGCACCCAACAGAGCACACGCCGGCCAAATTGGCCCACCAGTACGTAGCATTCCCTCACCACATCCATCACCTGCACGAAACAAGCGACAACATTCGTATGAGAAATCCTGTCACTCCGCAGGTGCGAGATGCGAGATGCGGTACCTATACAGTCGCAATGTACAAATTTACACGGTTGCCCAGACTGGCTCGCTGTATTGCTCTTCTACTGACGTCCCTTTGATCAGCGCCTTTTGATTACGTCGCAATCTTTCTCTTGTTTTCAGTTTTCAGTTCTTTTCTTTTCCCCTTTTCCTTTTATTTTTCGCCCGGCCACATAAATAATCCCTCTGGACCCTTCTGCGCGTGGTACCACTTAGTCGTCGTCCACCGTACCCTCTTCTCGCATCGCCTTCTCTGTGAACAGCTCCGTCTTCTCCTGTAGTGATGATGTGGCGGGGCTGGCGCGTCAGAGGCAGAAGAGAGGTAAAAAGGTGGAAGTTTGTGTGGCCACTAACCTGAGCTGGCCAGCCAGGCCACAGCATGTGACACACGTCGCCGCCCTCATCAAAGGGTCCGTCCAATCGCTCGATGTTGTGGTGAACATGGAACAAGTCGGGACGACGATAGTAGCACATCGTCAGGAGGGTCTCCTCCGTGCCCAGACAACCTGATGATGATGATGATGATTATGGGAATGTTCAGGTGCGACATACGTGTGAGCAAGAGAAAGTGCGCAATCAGATCAACAATGAAGAGTTGCGTACCGAGCTCGAGAGTTTTGTTGATGACGTATTCGTAGAGTGCAGCCACCCTCTCCAATGGCTTCCTTTGGCCTCCCATCAGCCAACCTGTGTTACATCAGTCACACTCACGCGCGCGCACACACACACACACACACACACCAACTACAACTAGTTATAAAGAGTCGTACCCTTCGCGATGTAGCATGGTGACACGTCGTGTGTGAGCTTGAGCATGGCTTCGCGGTAGCACCCGTGCAGTTCATTGCCGATCGCATAGCCGGTGAGGGTGATGAAAACCTTGTCCAGATAGAACCTGCAAAACACGCCACATAGCATCGTCCAGCACGCCGCGGTCAGCTCATCGTCGTCTCCGGTGCAACAACAAGTGAATCGATGCAACGCAACACAACGCGTACTTGACTTTGGGCTTGAACTCGTTGAGGTGCATGCCGGAGAAGGGATTGAGGCGCGGTGTGCAGATACCGCCCGAGTCGAGCCACACGAAGTAGCGCGTCTTGAACGGGTTGAGCACGGAGAGGTCGCGCAGCCACAGCAGCTTGTGGCTCACGATCGGATTGTAGAGGTCGCTGTAGCCCTGCGGCACGTTCTGCAGCCACGGCGTGCGGTTGATCCACCAGTCCGACTGGCGGATGGTCTCCATCGAGTTGTAGAACTTCCACGCTCGCAGCTCTTCAACCTCGACGAAGCGCACGTGGACGCCGTCGTAGAGGTGGTCCTTGACGTAGTCGTAGTACTTCTTCTGGATGATGATCTGCACCTTCTCCGGGCGGAAGTTGGTGAGGAAGCCCTTGAGCTGCTCGAGGTAGTCGGCCTCGAACGTGTAGTTCTCGATGCCCATGTGGGTCTTACGGTTCATGTTGATGATGGCGAACAGGAACGTAATATCGTCGGAAAGTCCGTCATTCTCTTCGTCATCTCCAGCTCCATCTCCACCTCCCTCGACCATCTCTTCATCCATTAAATCCTCAGGCAATGTTCGTGGCAGATGATCATCCGAAGAGGACGGAAGGTCGGTGGGGCAGTAGGTCTTGGAGAGTTGGTAGGACACCGCCAACACGAACGCCACAAAGAGCAAGAGGGCTGCCGTTCTGCCCTGCATCTTTTACAAAGATTTGGCTAGATCGAGGGGACCCGAGCAGGATAGCTGTCTTCCGTGGAGGGAGAAACTCTTCCTCGCTCCAAGATTTGAAAGAATGAGTTGAGTGCAGGGGAGAATGAGTGAAGGAGAAGATGCTACTTTGGCCAATCTTATTTGTTGTTCGCCAAGGGACACAAGCGGCCCTTGGCTTCGAACCCGCGCATCCCACGTTGTCTACACAACCAGCGCAACAGGCAACCAAGCCCAGCTGTTGGAGAAAGAAGTGAGCTTGCAGGTGAGCCTGCGACGCGTGTTTGGATCGATTAGGAGAAGACCAGGCACCAGCTCAAGATGCAGCAGGGTGGGCTTATAGAAAAGGAACTGGATGACCTTTTGGCTTCCTTCGATACTGGCCCAAACGCCAACTACTCGGCAGGTTCGCCCCCCCCCCCCTTCCGTTTATGAATCGCCAGTCAATTGGGGGGCATCTGGATTATTTGTGAATCTCTCGTCCCAAACGGGCTTGCACAAAGGGCAGCGAAGAAGCTAATCACTCCCTACACAGAGTTTTTGGATCAATTCATCACCGACATCGGCGGCAGCGGCCCTGTCTCAGACAGTACTAAGGGTACCCTCTGCCCCTTGTCACAAGACCTCCTTGCATAAGTGCCACACCTCTGTTTCTGCACTGCTCCTTGGCACCTCACGCTTCTCCTTGCACGCAGTCATCACTCCTTTCAAGCCACCTGCCGATGTGCTTGAGATGGTACTTGCTGCCCTTCTTCAATTGCCATTGCCTTGTCCAGGCCTCCCCTGACACTCTCCCTGTCCGTGTGTTGTGTGTGCGTGCCATCAGCAAAGTAAAGGAAAAGAAAAGGACTCTGAGGATGTGTGGAAGGCTGTGAATGTGAGGGTACGACGTCGAACCACCGTGCACACATCCTGCATGTTCGCCACCAGCTGCGATGGTCACCAACTACTTTGCATTACTCGCACCAGGAATCTCAAATGAACTCGGCACGCTCGCTGGACACCTTGTTTGAGCTCAACCAACTCGCCGCGGTCAATAAGCAGGCGGCCAAACCTGCTCCTTCGGCCGACTTCAAGGCCGTCAAGTTGGACAGCAAGAGCTCTGCGGCTCCGGTCTCTCTCGGTATGCAACTTCCTCCAACGTTGCGTTTGTCTGCCGTTGCCGTGCCCGGCTTACCTTTGCGTGATGGGCGTTAGACTCGCCCGACGAGATTGCAGCTCTTGAGCGAGAGTTGGGCCTTGCCCCAGGGAGCACTACGCCCAGCAGGCCTCAACAGCAGCTGCCCGGTTTAAACAGGCCCGTATTGGGTAGCCAGCCGGCACCCAAACCTGTTCCTACTGCTCACCGACCGGTAGAACTGTGATGTGGCTGCGCTTTGGTGGTGTAAGGTGCGAGAATGTTGGGCTCAACTCTTTGTGCTATTGTGGCATCGCAGGATTCGTTCGTGTTCGAAGGCGATGCCGAATTCACCAATCTGCTCCAGGAGATCTCGCCGGCCACCATCCGATTCGTGGGTAAGACCCACAGGTCCTCTGGCCCGCCCGCTGCGCCCGCCCTCAGCAGCCCTGGCACCACCAGGCCCACGCCCTCGCCGGGTTCTGCCTCTCCAGTGGCACCTGCGCCGCTCTCCGGGCGACGGGCCGCGAGCCCGATGGTGAAGGTCTCCGTCGATACACTCGAGGTACCTTAAGCCTCCCTTAGCCCACCACTCCGGCGATCAAGTTCTCACGGTATGCGCAGGATTTGGACGCGATCGAGCGCGCACTTCTTGGTGAGGGTGTGACCTCGCTCGGCTTCGAAACAATGCGCCCCCGGTCCAAGTGTACGTCTTTCTCTCCTCATCCATAAGCCCGGGATAACGATGGTCTTAATGGCTAATTGTGCGCTGACCGTGTTTCCCCAGCAAACACACCGGCCCCTGCCCAATCTCCTGCACGCACACCTATACCCGCATCACCGACGCCTTCTCAACAGGCGGTCGACGTCCTGGACGTGTTCGACTCCCTTGACAAGGTCATTTCCGTGTCCGAGCAGATGATTGCCAAAGGTTCGCCTGGCCTTTCACGTTTGAGGCTCCGTCAAGCCCAGTTCTTCTTGCTTCCATTCTCTGATTCCTTTCTTGCATCTTGTGTCGTGCCTCTCCTCCAGAAAAAGACCTGAAATGGGCAGCTGATACGAACGCGCAAACGGTACCAGCTTTCGTTTCTACGCTCACGAACATTAATGCTTATATTGAAACAATTCGCCCTCATTGCGGAAACTCTCTTGCGTGCACAGGTCGAAGCAACGCTCTTGAGCAACTCGCCTCGTGGCCCGCGATCGTCGGGCTCGTTCGCCCCAGCCGGGAGCCTGGTCGCAG
>NW_004457421.1:30695-31205 GCF_000313135.1 Acanthamoeba castellanii str. Neff
GAGCGTTGCGACCCTCATGGAGAGCGTAGCGACCCAGAAGGACGAGATTACGACCCTCAAGAAGACCGTAGCGACTCAGAAGGACGAGATTACGACCTCAAGGAGAGCGTTGCGACTCTCGAGGAGAGCGTTGCGACCCTCAAGGAGAGCGTTGCGACTCTCGAGGAGAGCGTTGCGACCCTCAAGGAGAGCGTAGCGACCCTCCAGGAGAGCGTTGCGACCCTCGAGGAGAGCGTAGCGACCAGAAGGATGAGATTTACGCGCAAGAGGAGAAATCAAACGACGGCCGAGCGGAGGAAAAACTGCGGAGGAGGCACTCTCCGCCCGCGTCACAGCTCTCGAGCAGAAGATGCAGGCCTGGGAGAAGAGCCTCGAAGACGTTGCTGAGGAAGCCAAGCATATCTCAGGATCCACCTCCACGCCTACACCCTCATCCTCCACCTCCAGCTCGTGTGTTCGCGTGACGCGCAGCGCAGGCAAGCGCGCCCGCCATGACGAGTAGGTGAGGTG
>NW_004457421.1:31664-32291 GCF_000313135.1 Acanthamoeba castellanii str. Neff
AATCGCAACAACTCTACAGCGGGCTTGGTGACCAAGTAGCTACTTTGGCCGGCTGTGTTGTTGGAAGGCGCCTTGAAGGAGAGAAGGAAGAAGAAGGAGAAGGCCCTCGGGAGAAGAGGACAGAAGTTAATTACTATAATCAGGGGGGAAGTGAAAGGTGAAGGGGATCATCGTCATCAACATCGAATCGCATCAGCAACCCATCGCACGACCTCTTCATCATCGACGAGCTCCACATCATCAACACCATGCAAGCCCCCGCACCATCTCCTGGCTCTTCGTCGGGGACGAATAGCCCCCTGGCGACGGACCACATGCTTGACAGGCTCTGTCGGCAGGTCGAAGAGGTGGCCCTCTCGATCGTCCAGCATAGCAAAGAGCTGTCGGCCCTCGTGAACCAGCCGCGATCGCAAGAGGAGCTGGAGAAGACCGTGATCCAGACCGCCAAGGCCGCCGCCAAGGACACCGCCACTCTGGTGGACCTCATCAACAGCGCCCCCAACACCAGCGTACAGGCCAAGCGACTTCAGCTGAACCTCCTCAAAAACGCGGGCCGAGAGTGCTCCACCGCCGTACTCAACCTTATCGGCTCCACCAAGAACGCCATCAGTACGTCGACGATCGTCG
>NW_004457421.1:33126-33705 GCF_000313135.1 Acanthamoeba castellanii str. Neff
CAACCCACAGTTCTCAATTCAATCTGTTGCTTTCTTGTTTAGAGGGCATCAACAAGAGGTACTCCCTGCCACCGGGCCAGATCCAACAGGCGCTGGCGTCGATGGGCCACAAGCGCGCCAGCGGCAACTGGACTGAGGTACACATGGCACCACACGAACCAGTGAAGGCACGTTCCTTACCCGCTATGTCGTCCAGCCCACGACGAAGGTGGCCGACGAGGTGGTACAAACGCTGGCTGAAAAGTACCCAGAGATTCGTGGGATGCGAAACGAAATGGTCTCCACGATCAGCCAGGAGCTGAGCGTCGAAGGTTCGACAGAGTCATCAGGCGATTTCGAAACGGGCGAGAGGCTGCTCAGTTCGGGAGGCAGCGAGTTCGAACCGCGAACCGAGCTGGAGAAGATCGTGGCGCTGGAGAACTACATGGAGTGGCGTAAGGACACCATGACGCGCCGACAGGCCAACAAGGCCAAGGGCATCGTCGACGAGATTGTACGCCTCCCCCCGCCCGCCCTCTTGCGTTGTGCCCATTCCTGTTTTGCACCGTTGTTGACGAGATCGACGCGCAGGATTTCACG
>NW_004457421.1:34393-35268 GCF_000313135.1 Acanthamoeba castellanii str. Neff
CGAGACGTCAGTGTATCTCTCGCTCAACAAGCACCGGTACGCACGCACACGATCTTCGAGAAGAAAGAGCGCGCGAAGACTGACCCTCAGGTGCACTTCATTTTTTTTCCAGATACTCGATGGCATCGTTCAACTCGGATCTGCCGGCGATGTTGGTGGAGGAAGAGCGCGCGGACACCAACATGTGGGACGACCCGCCAGAGAGCCAAACGACTGACATCAGATTCGATGAGAGGAAGGTGATCGTGGCCGGCTCTCTCAATCGACTGATCGAGTCTCTGACATCTGTGGAAAACTACGGTACGTGGCTCAATCCAGTCCACTGGTGTCGTCGATTTGTGCGCACACTCACTCTCCTTTTCATCACGCATTGCAGACAGCAATTTTTTGCACACGTTCATTACGACGTATCAGTCGTTCACAACGCCGCACAAGCTGTTCGAAAAGCTGCTGCAGAGGTACCACGTGCCGGAGGGACGGGTGGAGGAGAAGATGAAGGAAGCGATCCGGCTTCGGTACCACTCCCACCCCCCAATGCCCCCAAGCACTCCCTGGGCGGGCTGAGGGTTGCTCGCTGACCGTGCGCGCGTCACGCTCATCAGGGTGTCGGTGGTGCTCAAGTACTGGGTGGCTACCCAATTTTCCGACTTGGACGAGGACATGATTGCGAAGGTGTACAATTTTGTGGATAATACGCTCAAGAACGACGGCTACGAGGAGCTGGCCGCCATGCTAAAGAAGGAGATCACCACAAAGGTACGCACCGCGCCCCTCCGTCGCTGCTGGTCGTACACTGGCGCTGACAAAACCCTCAACAGATTGAGACTCGACGAAACGAGAGAAGCAGCATGTTTGCTCCCCTAGCGAGCTCACCG
>NW_004457421.1:35509-36357 GCF_000313135.1 Acanthamoeba castellanii str. Neff
AACAGCGAGTGATTGGCTTCTCCAGCCTCGGAGCTGCTCAACCAATCGTGGAACAGCACAAAGCTGGCATACAGGGCTCCGAACGTGCGAGCGATGATCAATCGAGCCAACAGCGTGTCGTTCTGGGTGGCCAATATGATCCTGCTGCAGGAGAAGGCCAAGGACCGCAAGAAGGTCAGCGAGAAGTTCATCCAGCTCGCCGAGGTACCTTGCCCTGTTCAACTCCTCTTTCTCCTGCAACGAATCACTCACGCACAGTGTCCCTGTGTGTTTGCTTGCCCACCACAGTGCCTGCGAAAAATAAACAACTTCAACACACTGATGGGCATCATCGCCGGCCTCAACACTGCCTCGGTAAACCGGCTCAAGGCGATCAAGACTGATATGTCGAAGAAGCTGCTCTCCGTACGCGCTCCCCAGTCTTCTCCTACCCTCCATTGGCCACCGTCAGACCACTACGTTGCTAACTCTTCAATTGTCGTCATTCGTCTGGCCTTGACACGATCAGTCGTTCCAAAAGATGGAAACGCTGATGCACCCGCAAAGCGCGTTCAAGAACTACCGCGAGAGTCTTCACGAGGCCAGCCCGCCCTGCATTCCCTATCTGTATGGCCCTCCCGCTCCCCACCCCTCACTAGTGCTTGACATCGTGCTGACTGGGCCTCTCGATCCGACAGGGGCGTGTACCTGACGGATCTGACCTTCATCGAAGACGGCAATCCGGATGAATCGGAGGGCCTTGTAAACTTCTACAAGGTCTGTGTCGCCCCCTTTTACCTGATGAATGTCTTTCACCCACCTGGTGGTTTGCTTGGCTTTGGCTTACCACGGCGAGGAACCCAACCACA
>NW_004457420.1:0-250 GCF_000313135.1 Acanthamoeba castellanii str. Neff
GTAGGGCCTGAATGGGCGGCCACAACTCTGTGGGGGGCGTCACGACCACTGCACTCAAGACGCCAGTCGGCCTCTTGGGCGTCCTCTGGATGCGGCTCTCCTCTGGCACCTGCGCCGCGTGCTCCAAAACGTCGGCGGCCAGTTGTCGGTCGTCCTCCTCGGCACTTGCCACCCTCTGCTGTGGCTGCTCCATGCTCCTCAATGTTCTTTTTGGGCAGTCCTTGTGGTTCTTATTCTTTCGCCTGCTTTC
>NW_004457420.1:3066-3312 GCF_000313135.1 Acanthamoeba castellanii str. Neff
TGGCCCAGCGGCGACACCGACCAAGCTGGCCGCGCCTCTGGCGACAGAGAAGAAGCAGAGCCAGCGCCACTACGTTTTTTTTCCCGCCACTTTTTCTGAACGCAGGCAAACGGTGTTTGTTTTCCTTTTTAACACGCGAGTAGAAGAAGTAGTAGTAGAAGAAGAACACGCCACACATGCAACAAGGCCAGACGGTCATCATCGACCCCCTCGCGCCGAATGGGCATAGGCTCATGGTTCAGGAAG
>NW_004457420.1:13119-17956 GCF_000313135.1 Acanthamoeba castellanii str. Neff
CCTCCCGGATTAGAGGCCCAGCTGCGCGAGGAGCTGGCCCAGCGGCGACACCAAGCCGGCCGCGCCTCCGTACGTGCCTGCAAAACGTAGGAGTCACACAAATTAGTTTCTGGTGAAAGAACGAAGTGCAGGCAGACAAAGGCAAGGCGAGGGGGGGGGAGTGTACCCAGGCAGCTCTCGGGCGCGAGGGTCACGGTGTTGGGGAGGGAGCCGGCGGTCTGGCCCGGCGCAGAGCTGGTGCCCTGGTCCGTCGACGACTTGAGATAGCACCGGCCGCCCGACTGGGTGAACCCCTGACACCCCTTGGCCTGCCGGCACTTTGCGCAGCACTCCTGCGCCGAGCTCGACGCCACGCCGCCGCCGCCGGAGCTCGCCGGCAGATCGAAGCCCGCGTAGTCGGCGTCGGCCACGAAGCTGCAGTTGGGCGCCACGTCGCACGCGCAGCCCTTGAACCCGGCGCTGCACTCGCACACGCCGCCCTTACAGATTCCGTGCGGGCCGCACTCGACCCCTCTGCACGGCGAGTCGGCCGGCGGCACTGTGCACAGCTCGCCCGTGTAGCCCGCCATACATTTGCACTTGCGGCCGCCGGCCTCGGCCGACGCCGTGTCGCACTCGCCGTAGAAGCCGCAGTCCACGCCGAAGCAGGGCGTGTGGTCGAGCTTGACGCTGCAGTTGGCCGTGCCCCAGCCCGGCTGGCACAGGCACTGGCCCCGCATGCCTCCCATGCACACGCCGTCGTTGAGGCACACGACGCCGTCGCAGGCGTGCAGGTCGGCGTCGGAGAGGCAGGAGAAGGTGACGACGAGCTGCTGGAGCTGGGCCGAGGGCCAGCCCACCGTGCCGTAGCCGGCCACCTCGGTCGGGTACCAGTAGTTGCCCTGGCCATGGCAGTTGGGCGACTCGGTGGTGTTGACGCAGTCCGAGCAGCAGTGGATGTTGCGCGTCCACGTGAACGAGCCGTTGGAGTAGTGCGCTGTTGTGGTGGGTTTGTGTTAGGCTGAACAGTAATAGAAAACAAAATGTAGGAAAAAAAAATGATGCAACAGCGCACCGGTTACATCGAGGCCGGCGGTGAAGCCGTCGATGTTGCTGATGTCCAAGAAGAGCGTGTCGCCGGAGAGACCACCCTCGAACAACGAAACCGCGCGACATTCGCCCGACTGATCGGTATCGGCGAGGGTGAGTGGGTGAGGGGGTGAGTGGCGACAACAACGCTCGCTGGACGAATCAAATGACAACAAACAATAAATAAACCGATCGAACCGTGGTGAGGGCGGCGGAGCGGTCGCCGGTGCCGTCGGTGGGAATGGTGTAGGTGAGGCCTTCCGCCGGAAAGACCACATCGCAGTTCGACTTGACGAGGGTCTGCTCCAGGAACTTGAACTGGCCGGGACAGTCCTGTTTCATCGGGTAATATTGTCGTTAATGTTGTCACTCTAAAATGCTCTGTGTGGACGTACATTTTTCAGAACATATTGGTACTCGGACAGGCAAATAGTGGCTTGAAGGGCGAGCACGAGTAGAAAGATGGAAGCAACAGCCGCTCGTGACATGCTTGTGTTGGGTGGGTTGGAGCTGAGATAAATGGGACTATGTTCTATCAGGGCGATAATGGTTTTATAAGCCCCCAAGGCAGCCTATTGGCCGACACAGGAGCCAATCGAGAAACTCACTCATTTTGCTGTCGCCGGGAGGAGATGAGAAGTTGTACATTTTGCAAAATGTTGATGACCGTCGCAATATGAACGCAGTGCTGGGAGTGGTGGAAAGGAAAAATCAAGCGTCGCGCGATAACCCGGTTGTCTCACGCCAACATCACAATGGAGTGATCAAGCTTCAACGTTGTTGAGAGCTCTCCTCTGGAAGAAGAAAAAGTTCTGTAATGTAATAATTTTGTTGCTCGCAAGGGCTGTGTGGGTGTCCTAGAGTAAGGGCACGATGAGTTCACTTCTCGCGCTCCTTCTTGACCGAGGCGAACTCGACCACCTTGGCCTTGAGCCCCTCCACGCGTTCCTGTGGTGCGTGATGGGTGTTAGAAGGGGAAGATCGTGGAAGGGGAGCGAGAGGACGTACGGCCTCGATGGGTTCGCCCTTCTTCAGCAGCTCGGACAGCTGGGTGAGCTCCTCCACGAGATCGGCCGGCAGGTGGTCCGCCATCTGCGCCAACAGAGCGGGGACGCTGCGGCCTGTCGGCGCCAACCAACGGTCAATACCACAACATGGCCACACACACACACACACACACACACACACACACACACACACACACACACACGACAAAGCTGGAGTGGGGTGGTGCGGTGCGTACCGGGGATGTGGAGGGCGAGGTTGAAGACCTGCGCGTAGAGGACGACGGCGGCGAGGTGGAACGCGAGCGGTGGCTCGGTGACCTCCTTGAGCTGCTCCAGGAAGTCCAGCTTGTGGGTGTGGGTGAGCAGCCGCTGCTTCTTCTTGTCCAACGGCTTCAGATGCAACTGGGCCTCCTCCGACAGGCTCTCCAGCTGCTTCAGGAACTCCTCAACGCCCTGTACCCATCATATCTCTTAGTTGTGCGTGTCGTGTGTCGTGCGTGTCGTGCGTGTGCGGTGGTGCGTGTGTCGTGTTGCGCGAGGAACGTACGGATCCGCGGAGGGAGTCGCCTAGAGCTGCAAGCGGGGTGGCGGCGGTGAGAGGCAGCTGCGCGATCACCTCCTTGCGCTCGTTGGCTGTCGTGATCTTTTCGGCCTCCATCGACACGCCGTGATGCAGGGCCATCATGTACACCAGCAGGTTGGTAGCCTGACAGGCCATGCAACACACACACACACACACGCACGCACGCACGCACGCACACGACCAACGACGCACGACCAACGACACACCAAACACAGAAGTGGGCTCAGTGTTGCTGATCTCATCGAAGAAAATGAGTCGCGAAAGCGGCGAGAGCGAGGCAGTGTGGTACCTCCGTGCACAATGTGGCGAGCAGGTGTCGCCGCAGGGCTTCGCTGACGGCCGAATCTGAAGAGAAGAGAAGAGAAGAGAAGGTGTGAGCGTTTTCTAAAGGGTCTAAGGGAGAGAGATTCTGCGTACGTACCGGTGACCTCCTCGGCCGAGCGGAGGAAGAGCTGGATGTTCTGGTAGAGCACGCTGAACTGCTGCTCGAGCGCCTTGTGGTCCTTCTTCTTGCCCGACGACGCGTTCTGCTGGATGCTTTCCACCGCCGCCTGGTGCCCAAAAGAAAATCAGAAAATGTAATTATATATAAATAATTACAAACGAATTAATATAAATATAAATAATGAAAAGGGCGTACTTTGTTGAGTTCGCGCACGATGGGGCGAATCTGCTGGTAGATGACGTCCAGGAAGTCGGCCTCGGCCTCCTCGTACCACTGCTTGAGGCACGCGCGCACCTCGGCCTCGGTCAGGACCTCCTGCTGCACGCCGCCCGCCGCCCGCGACTTGGCCGAAGCCGCCGCCGCTGCCGCATTCCTGCCGCGCGCGGACGGCCGCTCCACCACCTTCTCCTCCTCTTCCTCCTCGTCTTCGTCGTCGTCGCGGCCCTTGCCCCGTCGTTTGCCCTTCTGGTTGCCGCCCCTCCCTCCCTTGCCTCCGCCGCCGCTGGCGGCGGCTTTGCCGCCCTTGCCGCCCTTGCCTCCTCGGCCCTTTCCCTTCGTCTCCTCTGCGCGTGTCGTGCCGTTGGGCGTGTGCGTGTGCGTGCGGTGCGTGTCGTGTCGTGCGGTGAGTGCCATGTGCGTGTGCTGTGTGTGCGGTCGAATGAATACCTTCTTCGTCGGCGGCTGCGGGCTTAGACGCGGGGATGTGCTTCCCTAGCGCTTGGATGATGAGGGGCGCCTTCTTGGGCGTCTCGGTGGTGACCTTGTCCTTGAGCGAGGCCACGCAGCGCTCGAGCAGCCCGCGGCTCACCAGGTAGTGGTCGTCGAGAATGACCGGGCTCTCCTTCTTCTCCTGCGAGGCGGCGATGAACGACGGGCAGGACTTGAGCAGGACCATAGCGTCCTTGGCCGACAGCTGGAACTCGACGAGCGGCTGTTGGCCAATAGCACACATACCAAGCGTTAGTGGTGGAATGTGAGGAATGCAACCAGAACAGCGAAGGGGTTGGCGGCGTGCCATGACGTCGAGCCAGGCGTTGTTGGCGAGGGCGTCGGAGACCGAGGCGTCGACCTGCTGGATGACCGAGCTGGCGACGAAGCAGGTCTCCAGCGGGAGGCCCTCGGGGAAGTTGACCAGCAGATACTTTCTGGGCTCCGGAATGTTGATCTTCGACAGCTTGTTGTACTCTGTGCACATTCCACACATTAGACGCGCAACCACAAACGAGGCGTGTGTGGGCGGGCGGGCGGGCGGGCGCGGTGGTGCGTGTGCACACTGGATGGGACGCGTACCGATGAAGCCGTTCTGGGAGAGGAAGGACTCGATCCACTTCTTGCGGGTGTACGAGTAGATGTGCGGCACGTACGTGCCCCTGTCAATGACGCCCGCGAAGCGCGGCTCGTTCTTGATCTCGTCCAGCGACGCTTGAATTTGTTATTACCACACGTCAGTTTCGTTCCATTGCGCCCAACTTCTTTCAAGTTGTGTTTAACTGAAATTGTGAACGACTTACCATAGAACAGGCGCTCGTTGAACGAATAGGTCGACACAATCTGCGAGATCGGCGTGGGCCTGCAGGAGACCGGTCGAGGGAGTGCGAGTGTGCGCCGAAATGGTCAGTGTGCGCGCAGGCCCAGGCTGCAGAGTGTGCGCGTACCGTGTGATGGCTGAGAATGCGGCACGCATCTGGGCCTTGCAGCGGTCGATGAAGAGGTGGGTGTAGAGCACGCCTGCTC
>NW_004457419.1:0-1463 GCF_000313135.1 Acanthamoeba castellanii str. Neff
CAACGTTCAGATCCAAAACTCCAACCTGTGGACCAACCAGGCCTTCAAGTAAGTCCTCCCTGTCGTGGTGTTGTTGATTGGTGTTTGCTGATCGCGTATTGATGGTGATTGGCGGTACCGTTTGTGTCGCGCGCGACAGGAACCTGGTGTTGGCCGAGGCCTGCCCTCCGGTCCTGTTGGAGCTGGTGGGTGGCGTGGCGGGTCTGTGCCAGCGCGTGCCGGAGAACTACCTGCGTGCCATCTTCGGCGCCTACCTCGGCAGCCGCTACATCTACCGGTACGGCCTCGAGACCAGGGAGTTCGACTTCTTCGATTTCGTGCAGCCCTACTTCGACCGGATCGCCGCCCAGTAACGTGCTCCAGGTTCTTCGGGGAAATAATCATTTCCACTCATTTTCCTTAGCTGGGCGAAAGATAAGGAAATCCGTGAAGGAAATGGCGACAATTAATTTATTAATGTTGTTGTCCCTCTGGAAGGACAAAGAGGGGCGCCAAGATTGACGGGCCAAGTGGGGGAAAATGAATGTTCGATTACTCGAGGAAAATGATCACAAACCTCCTCCTCCCGGCCTGCGATGGCGTGAGTTGATGCAACAGCAACAGGCCGCCAAACGACATTCAGGAGAGGGGCCGTCTTCAACTTCTTCATCTCCTTCACCTTCGAGGCAGCTGCTCGATAAATCATATGAATCGCTGACGCGCGTAGCTGTCGAGGACTTCCTGCTTCGCGAATCGGCCGTGCAGCGATGGATCGAGGAATGCCTGGGCACGCCCCTGCGGTCATCTCAACCCGCCCTCTACGCCCTCCTCGCCGTACGTTTTATTGTCCTTTTCACTTCTTCGTGATCATCTTCTACACCTTTCATCTCTATCATCTTCATCATCTTTCTTTGCACAATCTCAAAGAATGGTTGATCTCCCTGCCCTTGTCAGGACGGGGTGGTGTTGTGCCAACTGATGAGTGGCCTGGACCAAGGCTCCATCCCCCGCATCCACACCGGTTTGCTCCTCCTCCTCCTCCTTCCTCTACGCCCTTGGCGCGAAAACATGGCTTTCACCAACACGCTACTTTCCACCGCCCAGGCAAAATGCTGGAGCTCGGGTTCAAGCGACGCGAGAACA
Source organism: Acanthamoeba castellanii str. Neff (assembly GCF_000313135.1). NCBI lineage: Eukaryota > Discosea > Longamoebia > Acanthamoebidae > Acanthamoeba > Acanthamoeba castellanii. The sequence continues at coordinate 1,123 of NW_004457419.1, forward strand.
TCATGTACTTCATCGAGGCCCTGCGCGACAACAAGGTACCCCCGTCCCCCCGCCCGCCCACCTCTGAGGACATGCCCGCGTCCGGACTGACACGACGACACGGCGTCAACGACACAGATCCCGCCGGGCTTCATCTTTCACGTGGACGACCTGTACCAACACCAAAACTTCTACCGCGTCATGTACGATGCACCCTCCGATCGATCATGGGCCGAACCAGTTGCCTCACAGCTCACCTCACCTTACGTCTCCCACTCTCTCTCTCTCTCTCTACGGACAGCGAGAGCCTGGAATACCTGTCCGAGCTGGCTTACAGGGAATGGGGCGCCCCGCACCGCAAG
>NW_004457419.1:3063-3941 GCF_000313135.1 Acanthamoeba castellanii str. Neff
ATTATAATAACTTCCTTGCATTGTGCAGCATACGTGAAGAACTACGATGCCATGCGGAGGGAGCTGGCGCAAGCCAAGGCCTCGTCTCCCGAGTTCAAGCAATACCTCGTGGTAGGGGGCGCAGCTCGTGTCGACACCTGCGAATGTAACATACACCTAACGCTAGCTGACTCAACGGTTGGGGCTGTTACAGGAATGCGCAGACGCGAACAGGGGGCGGTGGGGAAGCAGGACATCAATTCGCTGCTCATCCAACCCGTGCAGCGCATCCCGCGATACCTCCTGCTCCTACGCGAGCTCGCCAAGCACACCGAACCCGACCACAAGGACTTTGCCAACATCAACACCGTGCGTCGTTCATTCCTACTCCCCACGCAGGGAGTGCCGTAGTTGACTTTTCTAACACTACGCAACGCACAACACGCAACACGCAACACGCAACGCGCAACGCGCAACACGCAACACGCACAACAGGCGCTGGAACAGATAAAGAAGGTGGCCGAGTACATTGAGCAAAAGTCGGCGGATTCGGAAAAGGTCCACAAGATGATCTCCATACAAGCGCGCTTCCACGGAGAATGCGAGGTATGTCCCCCCCTCCTCTCCTCCAATACGTCGCTCTTCAGCTTTCTTCTTCGTTCTTCTTCGTTCTTCTCACATTTTCCTTTCCGCCTCGCTTGGCCGCCCACCCACGCAACAGAGCTTGATTGACCCGGGGCGGTCTTCATACGGGAGGCCCAACTGTTGGGCTGGAATGTAAAGATAAGCGGAAGCAGATCTACGTCGTCTTCCTCTTCAACGATCTCCTCGTCCTTGCCCGTCCTATGAAGGTGTGTACCGCGTGTTTCGTGTGTGCCGTGTGCGTAGTGCGCGTCGCG
>NW_004457419.1:5299-6186 GCF_000313135.1 Acanthamoeba castellanii str. Neff
GTGACGAGGATCGAGGCGGTACCACACCGACGGCAGCGCGCGTCGGCTCGGGGCGGAGACAAGACAGAGAAGACAGCAACGAGTTTGCGCGTCGTCGCGGGAGGAGACGCCGCCGAGGAGGAGCAGGGCGACCTCTACGGCAGTGGCGGCCACAAGCCGGCAACGACGACGACGAGCGGTCGTACGCGCGGTCACGTCAGGTCCCGCAGCGCCACCTGTACGTCTCCCAGTGCGACAAAACGCGTGTGCGTGCGTACTCACTCGTGCCCTGTGTCGTGTGTGTCGTGTGTCGTGTGTGTGTGTCGTGTGTCGCGTGTCATACTAGTCCGGCAACGGCTGCAGTTATCGCCGCGCAAGGCGTTCGAGGCCATCTCGAGCGCCAAGAAGAAGGCCAAGGAGAGCGGAGGCGAGTGAAGAGTAGCTTCGAAGGGGGAAAAAAAGAAAGGAAAACGAAGAAAGGCGTGATCGAGGAGTGGCCTTACTCCTGCGCGCGCGTTGAGCGTGGTACGGTACCCGAGGCTGGTGCGTGGGCAGGTCTCTCTTGGAGAGACGAAGTCGAAGGCGAAGGCGAAAGGTCATCGACCCTCACAAGAACGACGACGACGACAACGACGACAGCTATGACGACAACATGTGCAGCGGGCAGCAAGCCAGAGCTCCGCCAGAGATCATGTCGGTTTGTACACAACAACAATACATCATGTGCCTTAGGGAACACAGCGCATGGCCTCAGCTGCTGAGCGGAAGTAACGCACACGACACACGACACACGGCACGACACACGGCACACGACACGCAGTGTGTTACTTGACGCGTCCGAGAAAATTGCACAAAGTCTTCCTCACTTCACGAATTTGCATTTACTCACGCCCCCTCGCCATCCACGA
>NW_004457419.1:11903-13231 GCF_000313135.1 Acanthamoeba castellanii str. Neff
AGACATGGGGAGCCTGCCACCTCGCAATCCAGGGTGGTGCTGAGTGGTCTGGTATACCAGTGCAGGAAGTGACGGTCAGCTCTCCTGATTTCTCACGCACCAACAAGCTCATCATCGACTACTTATGCACGCCACACATTGCGCTGCTGCCCCTAATTGGGTACGGCGGAGGCGAGGCCAGCTGCGAGGCGGAGATCGAGGGGCTTAGCAAGCTCTACGATCTGGGTACGCGGCGCCTACAATGCGATGGGCGAGGTCACACTCATCTCAGTGGTGCGGAGCAGGGTGCGTCGAGTTTGTGGCGGTCGTTCCCGGCAGGGACACACACGGGCGCAACTACTCCTTTCCCATCATGGAGTCAGGCAACGTTGGGGACTCGGGGGAAAGTTTCATTGCGGTACAGCGCTCAAAGCTGCCTTCACTCCTTTTCATGACATTTAGACGGTTGCGCCACCAGGGATACGTCGAGCAGCTGCACCAACGGGACAAGGCCCAGTGGCCGCACATTATCTGGTGTCAGTCGCCTTGGTGCCCTCCTACCCTACAACAGCTCGGGATCGAGATTCCAGTCATCGTCACGCTGCACTAGTACAACTTCCTCTTCCTTGCTATCACCAGCGTCTATGAACTGGCACACGCACACGACACCCGCACATGACACCCGCACACGGCACACCGCACACGCGGCACGTGACACATGAAATGGCACGACCGTGAGATTTGTTGGGAGTGGAGCCAAGCCTGATACAACTTTACCTGTCGTGCAGCGGTGATTGTGGAGAATGCCAAGACCTTGGCGCCCGTGTGCGTTGGCGGATGCCCTCGGCGAACTCGCTGCGGACGACCACCGCACGAAACGCGTGGATGGCAGAGTACGCCACCATTTCTTAAACGACAGCTTTCGATGAAGAGTGGGATGATCATGAGGGTGTGACCTGGTGGGGATAGCCGGGGGTTTGTGGTGTGGGAAGGTTTCGCAGACGAGGAGTATCAATTTTCACCGACCGAAGGCGACTACTTCCTGTGGGTCGGTGGATGTGGGTGGTTTCGAGACAAGGTATACGCCTGCCCGTCTTCTTTTTCAGACATCTGCGTCGTGGGTGTGGTCTTACAGACTGACACATGAAAACAAAGGGATTGAGTGAGTTTCAGGACCTGGCCCGCGACCACTCAGACAAGAAGTTTGTGGTCTATTGCAGTGGCGATCCTACGAACCTGTACGAACACCCGCACCTCGCGCGAGGAGCACTTTGCAGGCTGTGTTCGTGACACATTGTGTGTGTGGCCTCCTCCAGACCCCAGTTTGCCGCAGAGCACCCCAACTTTGA
>NW_004457418.1:0-14520 GCF_000313135.1 Acanthamoeba castellanii str. Neff
TCGGCGGGCGCCAGGGCCAGGTGGCCGCCAGCCGGGAGCGACGGGTCGACGAGGTGCGACTGCTGCGTCGTGGTCGCGGCTGAAGTCCGGGTGTCGACGAACGAGGAGCGTGCGTAGGTGGTCGGGGTCGGGGTCTCGTAGCCGGGCGTGGTCGGTCGCGAGAGCGGGAGGAGGCTGCCCTCGAGCGCCCTGGCCGACTGCTGTCGCTCGCTGAGGAACTTGGCGATGATGAAGGGGGTCCACTTCCACTCGAGAGCGACGTAGAACAGGTTGAAGACGAAACCCCAGAAGCTCACGAACAGCACGTGCAACAGCGAGATGTTGACGCCATCTGTTGGTCGAGAGAGAGAGAAAAACCAACCAACCAACCAACCAACCAACCAAGGTCATTCTTATAATCACCATCACCATCACCATCACCGACATATAACGATAAATGGCGGAAACGGGGGCGGTGCGTGCGGTACCCTGGTCAAAGTGGGGCAGGAAGAGGAAGGCTCCGCCGGAGCCGAGGCACAGGACGAAGACCTGTACAAAGCCCGATGCCACGACGAGGAGGGTGCCGCTGAACCAGCGCGCCAACATCACCTGCTGGCACATGATGATGGCCTCGCCACCGAAACCAAACACCACCCTGCAGAGGACACGGCACGGCACAGAGAGCGCGAGTGGGTGAGCAAAACACTAGCGCCAACATGTACAACGGGTTTCCATGTAGGCGCACTCGTGAGTACCTCGAGATGAGGAGCAGCGAGATGGGCTTCTCGGGCATGTAGAAGGTGATGGCGAGCAGGATGTTGCCCAGCAGGCAGAAGATGTTGAACAGAAGCGACGAGAGGCTCAGCCCCCACTTGTCGATCAGGCTCTACACGACGTGCAGCAAAAGAAAAAGAGAGAGAAAGAGAGAAAAAGAAAACACCGCGTGAGGAAGAGACTCGGGTGGTGGTGGGGGTCCGGTGTTGGAGGGAGGGAGGGGGGAGGGGTATGTACCCCGGCGATGAAGGGCATGAAGAGGTTGGGCAGCGAGTAGAGCGAGAACATGAGGCCCAGGTCGAGGTAGGAGATGCCGAACTCGTCCATCATGAACGCCGACACCGTGCCTGCGCGCGCCAAACAAACGGTGAGACGCGCGCCTTGTTTGGAGCGATAGATCTATGGAGCAAGCGAGAGAGAGAAAGAGAGAGAGAGAACGGTGGAGCAGAGAAAGGGGCGTACTTGGTCCGTGGTAGCCCCAGTAGGGCGAGAGCGAGAGCACGGGGATGATGATGAGCAGCAGGACCAGCACCGCCGCCGACGGCTGCCGCACGCCCGACGCGTCCAGCTTGCTGCTGATGGTATTCGGCGAAGGAGCCGCCGCCCGCAGCGACTGGCCCGCCGCGGGCGTAGAGCCGCCGCCGCCGCCGCCGCCGCCGGGGGCAGCCACGGCGGGAGCGAAGGCGCTAGCGGCAAAGTCGAGTCCCGAGCCGCTACGGAAGCTGTGCGGCGGGGACAGCACCGCGTGGTGGGACGGCCCTGCGCCGGGTCCGCCGCCGGTGAAGTCGGGCACGTGATGGCCGCCGCCGTAGTTATACTCGGTGAGGGCGTGGTGGTGCGGCGCGGGCTGCGATGGCAATGCCGCGGTGGCGGCGGTAAAGGTGTCGACGACGTGGTGACCCGACACCGGAGGCTGGGCGACGTGATGTAGATCCACGCCAGCGGCGTGGTGGCCACCACCGACAAAGTGCGAGTCGGCGGCGTGGTGGTTGTCCACCGCGTGGCCGGCGTGGCCTCCGAGGTGTGAATCGAAGTGGCCGCCGGTCGTGTGATTGCCCGCGTCGCCTGCCGAGTGATTTCGATTGATGCCCAGGCCGATGGACGGCATCGCGTGCGCGTCCACGACGTGGTGGTGGTGGTTGTCGAATGCGCCGCCTGCGTGGCCGTCCGTCATGGCATGGTGGCCGAACTGATGCGAGTCGAAGCCGCCACCGTGGTGGCCGTCCAGCGTGGCCTGGATGTGATGGCCGTCATATCCGCCGTGACCTCCGAGGCTGTGATCGGCGCTGGCGATGTGTTGCGGCGGCGGCGGTTGGTGGTGGTGGTACTGATGGGCGTCTTCCACGGCGTGGTGGGTCGCGGAGAGCACAGAGGGCGCGCAGGTGGCAGCACCCGCACCAGAGGCCGAAGCCGCCGCAAGTGTCGTGGAGAGCGCGTGGTGGTGGTTGAACGGTGGCGGCTGCTGCGCAGCGAAGAGGGTTGAAGCGGCGGAGGCGGAAGAGGAAGAGCCGTGGTGAAGCGAAGAGAGAGGAGAAGAGGACGAGGACGAGATGAAAGCAGCACCAGCACCAGCAGAGGCTGATGCTGTGGGCGGCTGGTGGAGCTGGAGGGGAGGTGGCTGATGGTGCAGCAGAGGTGGTGCGGCTCCCTTGCCGCCGCCGCCGCCGCCGCCGCCGCCCGTCGTAGCCGCACCAAACGCGGAGGCCAGCGCTTGCGTTCCAGAACGCGGGCTGCGCGCGCCGGGTCCTGCTGTGTCGAGGCCGCGGCGTAAGAACAGGCGTTGGACAACGTTGCTCGAATAATTAAAATAATTAATATTAAAATAATTAAAATAATTAAAATATTAATTTTACCGATAAAAGGGGATGGAAGAGCATCTGTACCTGTGTCGGAAAGGCTGCCATCTAATCGCTGGATTTGTAGTGGCTTGTCGCCCCCGCCGGTGTGCTGCTCGAGTACGGCATTCTGGAGGTAGGGCAGGACGTCGTCGCCTCCTTCCTTGCCTCTCTTCGTTGGAGAGGATGGCATGGTGGTGGTGATACTCGAAGCCGTTGTGTGGACGTCTAATCGTTGAATCGGAAGGGGTCCTGATTCGACGCTCTGCTGTTCGAGTACGGCATTCTGGAGGTAGGGCAGCACATCCTCCTGCTCCTTCTCCTTGCCCTTGTTGATGTCGTCCATGGTGAGGTGAAATGCTGCCTTTTCATCACTCGGGACGGGTGCCTGGCCATTCATTGATTTGATGCAGTTGCCTAGGCGAAATGGAAAACCATGGTTAAAGATGGCGATTAAGGCTACAAAACCCAAATTGAAAAGAACGACGATTACCTTGCGGGGTGATGGGCGTGTCGTCGGCGCAAGGCAAGTGGAACGACGGTGATTGATGTGATGCTCGCGAAGGTAAGATGAACTGTGGGCTTGGCCACTTCGGAATGAAGGCGATCTGATCGATCTTTCGTTCAAGATCCGAGGCTGAAAATGGCTGAGGGATCGATGGAACGTTTTGCCGGCCGAGAAATATATCAAAATTAAAAAAAGAAATCGGGAGGAAGATGCGAGCGCTGCTCGGGTCGTGGCTGCCCGAACCAGACGAGTGAAGCGCAAAGACAGCCGCTTCTTCCTCCTCTTCGCTCCTCGTCGCCGCGGTAGGGTTGCGGTACCTTGTCGTTCTTTTTCCCCTTTCTCCAATCACATGCCTCACGTGCTGCCGGAATGAGTACTGGATTACTACCGACCGAGTTTTATGTAAACGCACCTTTTCCGTACTTGCGTTGGGCTTATCCTGGATTTTCCATACTCTCGCCCAATCATTGTGCGCAGAAACGTTACCCATCAAACGTTTTCGATTTGTTTCCAAATTTCTATTTTCCTTTTCTTCTAGATGTTCCTTTTGTGGGTGTCCGGCGAGAGCAGACCTGTGGGGTGGTTGTTCGCGTGAGTGAAGGCAGAGACATCGACGTGGTGCCACCGGCCATAAACACCACCGATCATGGCCGAAGGGGAGTGTGGATCCTCACCTGACTTGTAGCGGATGATGGGACTGCGTGGGGCAGACGCGTTCTTTGAAACTGGCCGTCTGCCTGATGAGTCCCACTTCACCTTGTTCTGTACCATTGCCTGCTCGCGTGTGGGCCAAGGACCATGGTCCTGGTCTTAGCTCATGTGTCCAATCATCCCCTCCCACTTCCATCCCATCTCTAGACGTGGTGGTGGTAGGGGTAGAGGGGGGGGGGTGATGGGGGTACCTCGATGCGCAGGTAGATGTCGTTGAAGGATGGTCGCAGGGCCGGGTCGTCGTGCCAGCAATCGCTGAGGAGCGACGCGTACTCGGCGGGCGCCCAGGCGGGGATCTCGAGCTTTTTGCCCTCCACGATGGCCTGGCCCGCCTCCACGGCGTCCATCTGCTCGTAGGGCGCCTTCTCCAGCAGAATCTCCCACATCACTACGCCTACACTTGCACGCGTGGTGCGGTGGTGTGGTGATAAGGCTTCTTCTTCAGTGATCGTGCGGGCAAAGTGCCATCTCATTCGTGTTATGCTATGCCATGCCATGCCATGCCATGAAAAAGGGTTGGGTTGGTGGTGGGTAGGTACGGACCGAAAGAGTACACGTCGCTTTGCTTGGACAATCGGTTCTGGCGCAGGGCTTCTGGGCTCATCCTGCGCGAAGCTGTGCGTCAGTTTCGGAGGAGGCCGCGCTAGCAGTCGCTTCCATGGTGCATGGTGGACGGGCGCACGGCTGCCGTCGTACCATTTGATGGGTCCACAGGCCTGCGAATGTGAAAAGCTGTGCCGCACCCTGCCCGACGTAACGCGCTTGGACAGCCCAAAGTCTGGAGGAGCGAGAACACAGAGGAAGGAAATCCTCAATCACCGGTGGTGTGCGCACATCACTGTTACACGCCTCCCCCCCCACAATGTCGTACCTGTCACCTTGGCCTGGTACTCTCCGTTGGAGGTGGTCACCAAAATATTGCGCCTCGCCAGGTCCTGTGAATAGCACACAGCCATAAGAGTCAAACCAAGACCACAAACGCGTTCATTCTTCATAGGCGTACACAGTGGAGGATGTTTTCGGCGTGGAGGTGGGTCATCCCCGCTGCGGTGTCCAACGCCAGCTGCAGCTTCGTGGCCGGCGACAGTGCCTCCCTCTGCCGAGGTGACATAGTGATACAGTGGTCAGACACGGACCCTCCATCCGCGCGTGCGTGTGCGCTCGTGTGTGTGTGTGTGTGTGTGTGTGTGTGTGTGTGTGTGTGTGTGTGTGTATATATATATGCAGTATCGTGTGGCGTGCCTGCATCAAGCGTTGCAAATCGCCCTGCGCGAGGTACTCGGTGACGATGCACAGGTCGGGCGGTTCGTCGCACATGCCAAAGAATTGGATGAGGTTGTGGTGTGGTCGCAGGTTCCTTGTTGGCGGGGGGGGGGTAGGGAGAAGACGGGTCAGTCACATCATGCGAAGAATGGACCAACAGAGACGGAGGAGGTGCATACATGATGATGTCCATTTCCTTTCTGAAATCGTTCAACTCGGACCCGGTCAGCTTGCTCTTATGGAACAGCTGCTTCACCACCACTGCAATACGTTTGCGGCGTGTGTGTCGTGTTTGCGTCGTGTGGGAGTGTGGGTGTGCGCGCGCGTGTGTGTGGGTGAGTGCGGTTTATGTGGTGAAGCCAAGGTCCAAGCAGGGCGTGGGTGGTGCAGCACCCTTGCTGTTGCGCCACTTGGCGAGGTAGACGATGCCGAAGTCGCCCATGCCGATCTTGCCCAGCAGCTGCAGTTCGGAGTAGGGGATCGTCCACCGCGATTTCATCTCTCTTTGCATCTCCACCATCAGCACCTTCATGGTGTGTGCGTGTTACGTGTGCGCCACGCGTGAGTGAGGGAGGGGAGGGGGCATTAGCCAAGTCAAGCCAAGCCAGGCCAAATGGCCATTTGAGGGCACGAGCGAGAGCCTACCTTGTGGGAGTCGGGGAGCAGGCCATTGCCTCGGTGCCCCATATCGCTCAGTGTGGGGCGGTGCGCCCGCTGCTTCTCCTCCTCCTCGGCCTCCTCGTCCGATGGTTCGTGTGCGGCGGGCGCCAAGCTCATGCGGCTCTCGGCCAGCACCAGCTTGGCGCGCGGTCGCAGACTGAGCTCTTGGTAGTCGGCCACGCCCTCGCGCGCGGCGGCCTCCATGGTGTCGGCCGTAGCGTCGACGGTGATCTCTGGCAGCTTGCTCCGCCGGCCCTCCCACGACTTGCTTCGCGTTAGCACCCGGCCGCCGCCACCTCCGTCGATGATGCTGCCGGTGCCGGTGTTCTCGTCGACCGCACCGCTCGCTCTGGTCTCTGTGATGCTTGCTTCGTTGATGGTGATTGTGGTGTTGGTGACGTTGGTGGTGGTGGTGATGAGGTTGCTTCTGCCGCCGGTTGGGTCTTCGTAGTCGTCGGCCACGGCATCACCGCCCTGCCGGGTATCCCACGGCACGCTTTGGCTCCTTCGCCAGGCGGCCGCCCTTGACCCTTCCATGCGCTGGGCGTCGCCCTGAGGCGAGTCGGCCTTGCTCCAGGCCTGCGCGGGCTTTGGCGGCATCGCCGAGAGAAGAGACAGCTGGGGAGAGACTGCCTTCCGTGGCGATGGCGGCGGCGATGGCTCGAGCTCTAAGACCTGGACGAGCGTCGCCAGACTCGCGTAGTTACCTTGCGACATTGCCAATCGCTGCGGCGACTGCGGCAGCGGAGGCGACGGCGAGGTGGTGATGCTGTCATGACTGCTCGCCAGATCGTCGTCGAGACTGGGCTGTAGTGGCGATGACGAGGGCGACGACAATAGTGACAGCGATACTGGAGGCGAGGGTTCGACGTTCCTCTGCGAGAGCCTCCCGGCGTCCGGTGTACTGCGAGCGAGCCAGCCAGCGCTGGAATTCGAGAAGCCCTCAGCACAAGTGCATATGTGTTGTGGTGTGTTGTACTGCAGAGATGGAGGACGTGCGAGAGAGGTGAGCGGTGATTCGTACCCATGGGGCTGCTGCTCCTGGTTGCGACGTGGGGCGGAGGCTCGCGAGGACTGGGCGAGGAGTGGGACGGGCACGTTGTTGCTCTTTCCCAGCACCGGCCGCTCGCACTGCCGGATGCGCGCGTCTGGCGTGAAGGCGACGCTGCGTGGTCGCTGCCATAGCGTGCTGCTGTCATCGGCGGGGGGCGGCTCCTCCATCTCCACACAAGATACAAGTGGTACTTAAACCTGGTGTGCTTCTGTGGGGTGCTGCTACCAGAGAGGTAAAACAGGGCAACCACGGAGCCGACAAGATCGAGAGGAATCAAAATCGTGGTGAATGCAAAGGAAAAAAAGGAGGAAGGGCAGGTTACCCTTTGGGGAGCTCGACGGTGTCAACGCCCGGCTGTAGCTGGTAGGAAGAGGAGATAGGGTTTTCAAGTGGTGGCGTTCTGGCGTTCTTGCCACTTGACAGTGTCACTCAGCCAGGAATGGAAAGCATGGCGCCATAAAAGGCAAAACCAGTTGTCCTACGCGATATCCCCCCCCCCGAAAAAGAGAGGGGAGGGGAGATGGCATCGTCATCGTCATGGCCCGTACGTGATAGCAGGCCCCTCACGGCAGGCCTCGCACTCCTCTTCTGCAAGCCGCGCGATGGTCTTCGCTTCCTTCTTCATTGAGAGACAAAGGAAAAGCTGCAAAACTACAAACACACTTTGTGTGCACATACATGGTAAGTATGTATTATTGGTGGAAGGTTGCTTCAGGGCCTGACCCTCTTGAGGGCTGCGAGGGTGGTCAACACAGCCGACATGTTCTTGGCTGAAAAAAAAAAAACACACGACACACAGCTCTTGACGTCAGCACGACGGGCATGTGCATTCAACCGCGGATCGCAAGGGGGAGGCAGGCGCGCGCACGCACCCTCGAAGAGATCGACGGTCTGGAAGAGCTCGTTGGTGCGGAGGCCCATGCTTTGGGCGGCGCTCAAAAAGGCGGCAATATTTTCCTGCGTGCGTGCGTGCGTGCGTGCGTGCGTGCGTGCGTGCGTGCGTGCGTGCGTGCGTGCGTGCGTGCGTGCGTGCGTGCGTTGGTAAGTCGGTGGGGGCGTTGCCAGAAAAATGCGTGCCAAATCTAGCGGGAGGCCATGTGATGGTAATACATACCATTTGGACAAAGGGTGCAGCGGCCTTCTGGATCCTGGGCACCGAGCGGGGCTGGAGGGCATTGGCGAGCCTGCAGGCGTTCGAAGCGTACGGCCATCCAATCAGATTCCCATTTACCAATTACCCACACGGCATACACACACAACATTTACAAATAAATAATCGACGAATAGGGATGAGACACGCACTCGCAAAGCTTGACGCCGTTCTTGAGCTCCGAGTGCAGGTCACCGTGAACGGGCACTCCCTTGCGGGCCATCCACTGCCTGCGTTGTGCCACGGCCGTTGTGTTAGAAGGTGAAGTGAAAAGAGACGCGAAACGCAGCCACAGCCACCCTCCTTGTGAGATCCTTCCACGCACACGCCACACGCACATGGTGGTGCACATGACACACGCACATGCGCCCGCCTAGGTGGTGAGGTTCATGAACGCACCGAACCTCGGCGTCCATGCCGGTGTCGTACTTGGAGTCCATCTTGTTCTTCAGCTCGGCGTCGAGACCGTACGAGGGGCCATGGAAAGCACCGCTACACACCACACTCCGATTAATTAGGAGGCGCCCCAATGGCCGCGCGCGGTCTCAGGGACCAATAGAAAGGTGCAAGAAGGGCCGCGTACGCCTGCTGCTTGGCGGTGGAGTCGCCGATGGGCACGCGAGAGGCGGCGACAGTGGCAGCACCCGAGTACGCGTGGTGGCTGCTTAGCGAGGAGCGGCGATTAGCAGACCGAATATACTAGATATATTATTTCTAATTCATATATATATATAGAGGGCAGGGCCAAGTACCTCGAAGCAGCGGGGGCAGCTGCCGATCGCGAGAATAATATAAATATTATCGTATACGATTGCACAAAGAGAAAAATTAGCTCCAACAAGAAGTAAAATCGACGGCAGATGGAGTGTAGGAGGCGCAAAAAAACCGCTAAATTGCCAGCTTGGGCAGTAAATCTTCATCCAGGCAAGGAGAAAGCCGCGTTACCTCGAGAAGTGGACGGGCTGGAGTACGAAGGGGCAGGGGCAGCGGCGCCGGCGAGCTTGTTGCCGCACGAGGAGCAGAACTTGGCACCAGCGTCGTGAGGAGTACCGCACTGCGAGCAGAAAGGCATCGTTGTTTTTTGGTGTTGGTGGATGGGTGGAGGGCGAGGGATATCGATGCGAACGGGTTTCCGGATAGCAGCAAAACGAAGAAGCCAAAACGCGCCAAAGCAAGAACTCTCTCGTATCCACCCTCCGCTCATTGGCCCCAGACCCAAATTGACATTTTTATCATTCCTGATAAATGCCAAAAATATTTCAGACGGCCGCCCACGTGCTGCTGCCGCTTCTAACCCTAGAGCAGCGGCTGTGCCGGGGCACCACGCTTTGAGGGAGGGCCACTTGTTGATTCCAGTGGGAGGAGGTCTTCATTCATCGTCGTCGCTTTGCACACAACGGAGAGGGAAAATGGCGGTTCTGCTGCCTGGTCGCCACCACTGCAGCAGCGGTGTCGCGGCTTCAGAGGTCGCGGTACTTGTCGCAGGCGCGCACCAGTCCGTCCACGATGCCGGGCTCCTTGGCGCTGTGGCCCGCGTCTGCTCACAGGGCGTCCCATCAGCCCCATCGCTGGCCCGACACACACCGCCGACGAGGGAAGGGGGTAGGTGGAGTACCGGGAACGACCACCAGCTCGGACGACGGCAGCACCTTGTGCAGGTCCCACGCTAGGAGTAGGAGTAGGAATGGTGGTTAGAGCACAAGTGTCGAACAACCAACAGAGCACGGGTCAGCTGTCACCTCCCGCCAGCAAAGCAAATTGACCGGTACGTACCGGTCTTCATGGGGCACACGAGATCGTAGCGTCCCTGCACGATGGTCACGGGGAGGTGGGCCAGCTTGGCGGCCTCCTTGATGATCTGTCCGTCTTCCTGTAGTACCATTATATCGCGAGTTCAATGCAACCGTTCATTCACACAACGCGCGTGAGGGACTCTGCTCACAGTGGTGCATTTGGTGCACTGGTGGAGGCGGGGGCAGGCACCTTGAAGAAACCGCCGTGCACAAAGTAGTGCGACTCGATGCGCGCGAACGCGAGGGCGAACTTGTCGTCCTCGGCGGCCCGCGCCACGTAGTCGGGGTCCACGTAGAGGCGGCTCGTCGTCATCTCCCTGATACACCAAGCCCCCATACGTCGTGCGCATGTGTGCGTCGTTAGGCCGTGGCCCATTGGCGACCTCTCTTTTTCTGTGTTGGTGGAGGCGCATGGGAGAAAGCCACGGTCCGGGCGGGAGAGAGAGGTACCAGACGCTCCAGGCGGTGGCGCACTCCTGCTTGACCTTGTCGTCGTTGCCGGTGAGGCGGCGGTAGTAGGCCGACATCAGGTCTCCCCGCTCCACCTCCGGAATCGGGGCCAGGTACTGCACCGCCATTTATCGGGGTCGAGGTGAAGAGGTGTGTCGGTGTGTGTGTGTCGGCGTGTGTGTGTGTGTCGGTGTGTGTGTGTCGGCGTGTGTGTGTGTGTCGGTGTGTGTGTCAGAATCCGCTGGAAATGGCCGCACGACTCCGCCTGTGGGTGCAACACGTACCTTTTCCCAGGCATCGGGGAACAGCCACGAGGAGCCCTCCTGGTAGAAGAACAGGAGCTCGCTGCGCCGCAGCCCGAAGATGCCCCGCAGCACCAGGCCCTTCACCTGGTGCGCCGCGAACCAGTTCACCCCCCCCACGCCACGTGCCGAACCGATGTCAGCCAATTTGGACTTGTTCAGCGCGCGTCGCCAGACAGAGCGCGCACCTGTTCGGTGTGGGCCTCAGCGTAGGCGAGGGCGAGGGTGGAGCCCCAGGAGCCGCCGAAGACGAGCCACTTGTCGATGGCCAGGTGCTGCCGCAGCTTCTCCATGTCCTCCACGAGGTCCCACGTCGTGTTCTCCTGCTCGGACCCGATGTGGGGGGGGGAGAAGTGGGGTCCGTCAGGCCAACGGCCCTTATGTGAAGGAGCGAGGAGAAGGAGAGGGAGAGGGAGGGGGGGGGGCGAACCTCGAGACAGGCGAAGGGGGTGCTTTGGCCCGAACCGCGCTGGTCGAACAGGACGATCTTGTAGGCCTCCGGATCAAAGTACTGCCTGTTTATGTGTGTTTGGGGGGGGGGCAAGACATTAAAGCGGTGAGGCGTCAGCGTTTCTTCCTGCTGCGGTGGAAACTATCGACTTCGCACCTGTAGTAGGCAGCGATGCCGCCGCCAGGGCCGCCATGCACCACGACGACGGGCTTGCCGTTGGGGTTGCCGCACAACTCGTAGTAGAGCTCGTGGATGTCGCTCACCCTCAGCCTGGGGCATGACAGCCGCGACCACGCGTGAGCCTGGAAGTGAGCGCTTTGGGGGGGGGGTAGGGATCAAGTGCACGAGGTACCGTCCGTGGGAATAGGGCTCGATGGGCGGATAGAGGTCTCGCCTGCTGCTGCTGCTGCTGCTGGTTGACGCGGGAATGGCGGCCATCTTCTTCTGGCTGTGGCGAGGCAGAGCCTATTTCTTTGGGGTCTGGCTTCGTTTTCGAAACGATTTCAGACGCGTTTGGGCGCTGGGATTATTTCGAGCTGAAAATTTGACATTGTCGCACAGCAGTTTGCATCTGTGGTCGTGCGAGGTTTAGAGGCCAAGCCGTGCACGTGTTGTCATTGTTGCTTCCTCCTCTCGTGCGCCAGAATGAGTGGGTGGACGTGCGAGGTGTGCACCTTCCTCAACGACGACGCCCTCCCCTCCTGTGAGATGTGCGAGGCCAGCCGCCCCGCGACTCCCTCCTCCGCAGCCCAGCAGCAGCCCAGCCTCCTTCCTCCTCGAAGTACCGCCTTCCCCCTTTCCTTTTGTACCACGAAAGGCTATCCCCATTTATGTTAGTTATTTATCTATCAGAAAGAGTAGTTGTCGGTGGGCCTTTGTTCACAAACATGGTGGGGTGGTGGTGACCGACCACCACAGGGGTGGCCCAGGCGGTGGCGCAGTGGCCGGACGACGACAAGGCAGAGCGAGAGCCCTTTGTCGTAGACGACGACGACGACGGCTCTGGCCACCCCTTCGCAAGGGACGCCGACTTCTGGCACTGCACGCTGTGTACCTTCCTCAACAGCAACGTACGTTGTACCCATCCTCCTCTTCCTCCTCCCTCCCTTCCTCCCTCCCTTCCTCCCTTCCTCCCTTCTACGTTGTTGCCTATACGTCGCCCTCTCCATCATTCTCTTCTGCTTTCCCCGCCCGATGGGGCTGGCTCGAAGTGTGTATGCTCACCTCCACCTCCACCTCCTCCTCCCTTTTATCTTTTTTTTATTGTTCTCCGCAAAGGGTCGCAGCCAGTGCGAGATGTGCCAGTCGGCTCGGCCGGGGACCAGCCCAGCCTCCCCGTCGGTACTGTACAGCTTTTGCTCCGCCCTGGTGGCCGCCCAGACACAGTGGCCGGGGCGATTGTCGTTTGACTCACCTGGCGCCGCGATCGTGGCAGCGACAGGCATCGGGCGGAGGCGCCGCATCGGCGCACGGGTGGCCCGACGACACTGACGACATCGACGAGGCCAGCGATGACCACAACGTTCACGACAGCGCCGGTACTCCTCCTCCCCACCCTGTCTACCTCCTGTCTGCCTCCTCCTCCTCCTCCTTGTTTGTTCGTTCGTTCGTTCGTTCGTTCGTTCGTTCGTTCGTTCGTTCGTTCGTTCGTTCGTTCGTTCGTTCGTTCGTTCGTTCGTTCGTTCGTTCGTTCGTTCGTTCGTTCGTTCGTTCGTTCGTTCGTTCGTTCGTTCGTTCGTTCGTTCGTTCGTTCGTTCGTTCGTTCGTTCGTTCGTTCGTTCGTTCGTTCGTTCGTTCGTTCGTTCGTTCGTTCGTTCGTTCGTTCGTTCGTTCGTTCGTTCGTTCGTTCGTTCGTCTCATAGCGCCCTCTCGTTGTTGGCCCTGCCTGGTCCCCCTCTTTGGAAACTGATTCGCGTGCGTGCGTGTGGCATGTCATGTGTGCGTGCGTGTGTATCATGTCATTGTGCCGCGTAAATCGTCGCGCGAGCAGAAGTGGCGGCCTTCAGGCAGCGGTTCAACGGGTGGAAGACGAGGAGCGAGGGCAGTGGCAAGGAGTGGGATCTGTCGCTCACGGACGTGTTCGCGTTCAAGAGCCGCCACGAGGTCCACCTGCTTCTCACCGAGACCTACCACGTCGACCCGGCCACGTCCCCCTCCTCCTCCACTTCGTCGGCGGCGCAGCCCGAACGGGAGAAGAAGGACAAAGGGAAGGGCAAGAAGGGCGGTGGACCCCTCTCGCTTCTCTCCCGCGGCCGAGGCGGCAAGGCCAAAGAAGACCACGGCGACGAGGGCGACGAGGGCGACGACAACGACGACACTGACAACGCGCCCATTCTCGGCTCCGCTGACGACGAGGTCAAGAAGCAGAGCAGCAGCAGCTGCAGCAAAACGGATAAGCGCAGCAACAACAACAAAAAGGACAAGTCGCCGGGCCGAGGCCGAGGCCTGCTCGGGCTGGGCGGTCGCGGCGGCGGCGGCGATGGGGCCAAGCCGAAAAAGGTGGAGCGGCACATCGACCTCATCCTGCAGATGCCCGCCCGCGGCAACACGGACAGCGTGTACTTCCTCGAACGCGTCAAGCGCGACAAGGACGACCTCGCCACCATACGGTATACACACGTCTCCATCACCTCCTCCACCTCCTCGTGCGAGCATGACCCGTGCCCACCTTACACACGCACACGCATCGCCGCACACGGCACACACGACACGCACACAGACCGGGCCAGGAGCTGAGGGCCAGCGAGGCGGGAGGGCGGGGCATCAAGGTGTCCGACTGGATCAACGACGTCAACGAGTTCCTCATCGAGCACTCCATGCAGGACGAGGCGCCCCCGCTGGGCTACCACCACCACCAGCCCCTCTACTTGCCCACCCAGGCACGCACCTCTTGCTCCCCCCTTTAAAGGTAGCCCGTCCGCTCAGTGATGTCTCTTCCTTTGTGCCGTGTGTGTGTCGTGTGTGTGTCGTGTGTGTGTCGTGTGTGTGTCGTGTGTGCCGTGTGTGTCGTTTGTGTGTCGCGTGTGAGATCTGCAGGTGCAGGCGCTCACGCTGGAGAGCATTCTGTCCAGGATGATGCAACTCTTTGACGCCCGTAAGCAGAAGCTAAAGGATGCGAAGGCCCATTTCGAAAAGGTCATGCGCGACCAGGAGCTGCTCAAGCGGGTATGTGGTGCCGCATCTGCCCTGCCCTTGGACGCATTGTCCGCCGTAGCCGCGCTGCTCGTGGCGCACGTTGGCCGCTCACCACCTCGTGCATCGTGCATGGCCCGCGCTTCCATGATCGATCGTCGTACAACTCTCGCAGTTCGACGACGACTACTTTGGCAAACGCGAGGCCTACTACCACAAGGCGAGCACGGGTGCGCCTCCCTCTCGCTAACCCACTCATCCACGCGTCCACGCGTCCACGCGTTCTAACGGTGTGCGCGTGTGTCGCGTGTATCGTCGTGTGTTGCGGGTGCGCGTGCAGTGGAGCCTTCGGGAATGAAGGCGCACCTGGAGGCGTACGGGATAACGCAGGAGGTCAAGGCCATGCACGGCATCTGCGGCAAAAAGTCCCTGCGCCTCTCCAAGGACACCGGACAGGT
>NW_004457418.1:14681-17398 GCF_000313135.1 Acanthamoeba castellanii str. Neff
GGTGACGTGCTGCCCCAGTTATCCTGTCGCTCGACTTCGGGCGGCTGCCGGCAGCGGAGAAGGCGTCGGACGTCCAGAAGCACATCCTCGCCGTCAAGCGAGGTGCAGCACCCCCCCTCCCCTAAATATCCCCCTCCGGGTGATTCGTCCACTTATGATAATCACACATATCACGTGGGGTATGTGGATGTATGTATGTATGTATATATATAATATTATATGTCGAATATGTGCAGGTCATAAGTTCCCGTTGCCCTACCTCGTGGTGAAGCAGAGCCAGGGGGAGGGGGACCGGGAGGGGGAGGAGATCAGCAACAACCGCATCGCCTCCTTCTACTTCAAGTCCATCGCCATGAAGTACCTACGCGAGGTACCTCGCACCAGCCACCACCCTCTCTCTCTCTCTCTCTCGGGAAGAAACCCACTGCACGCATTCATTCTCTCCTATTTATTACATATTTTACATATATATATATAATTATATCTTTTCTATATTTCTCTTTATTGGATGGGTCCGCTGCTGATCCATCCAACCTCGGTTCTACACGACAGACGTGGGGAGCCAACACCCGACGCAAGCACTTCCGCCACATCCGCTCGTGGTTCTCTAAGAACGACGACGACGTAGGTAGTACGAGTACGAATGCATCATTTATACATTCATTTACGCACCACCGCACACGCACACGCACCACCGCCACACAGTTGTTTTCTTCTTTCTGCTCTTCTCATGACTCCTGCCTCCTCTTTCTTCTTCTTCTTCTTCTTCTTCTTCGCCTTCCTCCTGCCTTCCCCTCTTCCGTAGACAAGGCCAAGGCCAAGGGCGACGAGGAAGAGGAGGGCGACGAGGAGCTCGATGGCGACCACGAAGAAGGTAACGTACCTAACCAGCACGCGCGTGCGCTCACACCACGCCGAGACCGCCACCGCCCAGCCGGTAGGGACCAACTCAACTCACGCGCGTGCACGCATCCGCGGGTGGCGGCGGCGGTGGCGGTGGCGGTGGCCATGCTTTGCAGAGGACATGTGGGTGTGTGGAGCGTGCACCTACCTCAACGTGCATGGGCGCCAGAAGTGCGAGATCTGCGAAACGCCCGCCCAGCAGCACGAACTCGGTACACCACCACCACCACCACCACCACCACCACCACCACCGCCGCGCTTGCGCTCCCTTGGGGGGGGGGGCACATGCCAACCAACCAACCAACCGACCAACCAACCAACGGTCGTCGCTACCCCCTCTCCATCTCAAACAACAACAACAACAACAACACCAACGTGTGCCCGGGGCGGGCGCGTGGTGCACCAGGCAAGGATAGGCTGGCCGAGAAGAAGAGCCGGAACACGGCGTCGGCCTCGTTCATGGGCCAGTGCTCCGCCAAATTCCTCGGGGGCAACTTCTTCGTGGGCCTTCTGGCCTACCTCCGGCACGCACCATATACGCCTCTGCTCAATTATTCAACCAACGTGCTAACATTGTTGTTGTTGGTGGTTGGGGGGGGGGTTCTCCATGCAATGCAGGAAGGGGATGGCCGATCATCGGTTGTACTGCCTCATCTGCCACCGCAAGCACGCCTGCGCCTCCGAGACTCCCGTTCGTCACTCTCTCTCACTCTCTCGCGGCGTGCGCGTGCGTGTATCGTGTCAGCATTGGGCAAACTGAAGAGAGGGGGGTGGGTGGCTGGGGGTGTGAGCAGCTGGTGTGTTGCGCGGAGAGGTGCGTGCACTACTACGAGGCCATGCAGATGGGCCAGAGCTTCGCCACCACCGTCGTGTGTACGGCGCCATCCATTCCCGCGCTCTACCTGCCTGGTGGGGGGGGGTTGATGCTCACAACCGTGTGGTCGTTTCGGCCGCGACGTCCGTCGCCATTTCTCGGGTGCCAAATGGGTGGTGCGGTTGGTTCTTTGGTTGGTGGGTGGGCCGGTGGCTTGGCCTGGGCTTGCAGGTCCCTACACGTCGTGCAAGGCGCAGGACAAGATCGACCGGGAGGAGGCCGTGGTCGCCACCTTTGCCGTACGCACCAGTCTTGCCGCACTTCCGTCCACCCTAGATCCATCCATCCACCAGCCACCAGCCACCAGCCACCAAGGTCGGCCCTCCCCCCCTAACCTGCGAGTCGTGCGTGCGGGGGGGGGGCTGTGGGGCTGCAGATGTCGGATCTCGAGGGGCAGGAGATGGACAGGCAGGCCGCGGAGCTCCTGCTCAACATGTACCGCCACCAGGTACACACCCGCACCACAA
Source organism: Acanthamoeba castellanii str. Neff (assembly GCF_000313135.1). Lineage (NCBI taxonomy): Eukaryota > Discosea > Longamoebia > Acanthamoebidae > Acanthamoeba > Acanthamoeba castellanii. The sequence continues at coordinate 16,926 of NW_004457418.1, forward strand.
GCAGCCACCGCCACCGCCACCGCCACCAATGCCATCGTCATCACCGTCGTCGTCGTCGTCGTCGTCGTAATAATACCTACGGATGGGATGGCGCTTCCTCCTTGCTTGCTTCCTACTGATTGCTGGCTGGCTGGCTGGCTTGCCTTGCGTGGTTGCTTACGTGTGTCCAGTTCCTGCCCAATTCGGACGTGAAGAAGTTCTTCTTCAACGGGTTCAAGTCGTGGTGGGGGCTCGGCGGAACCATCAAGGTACGCGTACGCCCCACGGTGGCCACCAGGCTGGCTGGCAGCCACCTCATCACGACGCGGCGGCGGCGGCGGCGGCGCAGGTGACGAGCGTGACGAATGTGATGCGGCCGGAGCTCGTGGCTAGGTTCATGCGCAAACGACAGAGCCTTTCCGCGAAGAAGATTCGCGTACTGCCACTACCCCCCCCCCCACACATTATGCGCCACCCTATTATTGCCCACCATT
>NW_004457418.1:17812-38848 GCF_000313135.1 Acanthamoeba castellanii str. Neff
ACGCCACGCCACGCCACGCCACGCCACACACACAAACACACACCGCGCACGCACGCACACGACACGCACACAGCACACACGATATCCAGCGCCGCCGCCGCCGCCGTATGGCTCCAAGAGAGCTCACTATTATGTGGGGGGGGGGGCTGTGGTGGCGGAGCGTTGTAGGGTCTGCTGGTTCCAGGCAGGGGCAACGACGTGGGCCATAAATGTACTCCACCCCAACCCCCCCCCGCGTCACGCTGGCCTGCCTGCGGCGGTGGTGCGTAGGAATGGATGGCTGATGTGAATAATAATAATGGTGGCTGCTGCTGGTGGCTGGTGGCTGGTGGCTGGTGGCGACAGCGGATACCGGGTGGTGGGGAGGCGGCATTTACCTGAGCCCAGACCCCATGGTACCCCCCCCCCAAGCCCCTCTCGTCTTGGCCGCATTCCCTCTCCTCCTCCTCTTCCTCGTTGCGCGCCTAATCGCCTTCGTTGCTGGCGACGCCGGAGGGAGGCGCGCTCTGGACAGTCGATGCTGACCGCTCCTTGGTGGTGGCTGGTGGCGGCGGCTGGTTGGCTGGCTGGCTGGCTGGCTGGCTGGTGTGCATGTGGCCAGGTGTCGTCGTCGTATGCGTGGAATTCCAAGCTGATCGTGTGTGCCGCCCTCCTGGGCCGCCCCTACCACTGCAAGCAGCGCATGGACGGACAGGCCTGCCAGAAGGGTACCCCCCCCCCTTCCGCACGCATCTGGCTCCTTTCTTTGGGCTGGCTGGCTGGCTGGCTGGCTGATGGTGGTGGTGGTGTGCCTTCATGGATGATGTGCCTTCAATTGGTGGTGGTGGTGGTGGTGGTGGTGGTGGTGGTGGTGGTGGTGGTGGTGGTGGTGGTGGTGGTGGTGGTGGTGGTGGTGGTGGTGGTGGTGGTGGTGGTGGTGGTGGTGGTGGTGGTGGTGGTGGTGGTGGGGTGGGGTGGGGGGCTGCAGGGTATGACTCTCACATCTCCCCCTGGTGGAGCCTCAGTGGCAACCTCGGTACGGTCCATGCACGCACGCACACACGGCTGGGTGCCTTGCTGATTTGTGTGGTGGGTATTTTTATTTTCTTTACACGGTGGCCCCGTGTGCGCGCGTCATGGCTGCTGCGGTCCGCAGGCAAGGAATGGGTTCTGTTTGATGAAGGTCAGGTGATGCCCTGCTACGTCATCTCCTTCCACAAGCAGTAGCAGCAGCAGTCGCGCGCAGCACCTGCACGGGCGCGCGCATTCTCCCCACTGGTCCACGTGGAAAGGCAAGAAGGAAAAGCTCTTTCCCGCCTCTTTCCTTTTCCGTGAAGGCCCCTCGTTGCTGACGTGGAAAAAGATCATTTATTTGCAAACCGAAAGAAGGTTAACCTAACACAGAACAGAACTATGCGGCGCGTGGCCACCACGACGAGGGGAGGAGGCGTGGCGGCGTGGAGGCAACGGTGGGTCCCCAACGGGGTGGTGGCCCACACCCTCCCGTATTCTTCGACTGCCACTACGACTGCCATAACGGCCGTTCCGATGGGAAGAGCTGGCGCTCCCGCGTCATCAGCGCTGGTCTCGGTGTCGCGGGGCTGGTGGCGCGGCCCTGGCTCGTCGGCGTCGTGGTCGTCTTTGGCGACGGTGCACCGCCGCCGGGGTGTGTGGGCGGGGGCCGCATGTGGCCTCCTCCTGGTGCTGCCCGGGGGGCGCCACGCGGTCAAGGCCGCTGCGGCCTCCCAAGCAACTGACGCGTCGACCGCCGCCGCCTCTTCTTCCTCGGGACCGGCGGTGGTGCGCCTCTACTCGCCGGCTGTGACCACGCCCGTCAGCAGCGCCGCCGCCGGTATTTTTCCTTTTTCTTTATTTTTTTTTCTCTGACCTCCGCCCTCGCTTGGTGTTGGCTGCTACTTCGGCGTTGTGACCGTTGTGTCGGTGTCGCGTGTGCGGTGTGTTGGGTGCAGAGACGCGTTTCGTCCTCAAGCAGGCGTTCATCCAAAGGGTACGCCGCCGCCGCTGCTGCCTGCTGGCTGCTGATTAAGCATTGTGTTGCATCCCTCACACCGGCACTCGCGGCGTCGGTTGGCTTGGCGGGCGGGCGGGCGGGCGGGCATGTGGCGCAGGACTGGGAAGCTTTTCTTGTGGGCCTCCTGTACGCCTACCTCGGCCCCCACCCCCTCCCTCCACGCTGGCCGCTGCCGGCTGGCTGGCGGTCCGCGGTGGTGTGCTGACCTGAAGCGGTCTCCCATTCCCATCATCCGCCTGCGCCTGCTCCTCCTGCCGCCGCCATGGCCGCCGCCTGGTCGTTCGTCATCGTCGTCGTCGTCATCGTCATGGCCCGTACGTGATAGCACGCCCCTCACGGCAGGCCTCGCACTCCTCTTCCTCAAGCCGTGGCTGGTACGCTCTCCCGCGCTGCCGTGTTGGGTTCTCGTGCGAGCAGTAGCCACTTGCAACCAACCGACCAACCACGCGTGGCTGGTTGTGGCACGTACAGGATTTCCGGGCCTACCAGAGGGAGGCTAGCGCGTACGCACCACCAGGCCTCCAGGAATGCGTTCTCAAGTTGGTGGTGGCGGTGGTTTGGGCTGGCTGGCTGGGTACACTCACATTTGGGCGGGGGAGGGTAGCCTGCGGATCGATGGGCGGGCAGTCCGGTTCACGGGGGAGCTGGTCGAGTACATGAAGCTCACACTGTGGGACGCCTTCTTGACGGTGGTGACCATCGGCGTGTACGGCGTCATGGGCTATCCCGAACTCAACAGTGCGCGCTACTTCGACACACACCTCGAGTGGGCCACCACCGACCACGACCACCACGACACGGACACGAAGGAGGTCTCGGCCACGGCGCCCAACCAACCACACACCACCGTAGGTCACGTGTGACCATCGTGTTTGTGTCTTTTTAGTAACGACAATACCCCAATGCGGCAGCACGCATGCGACAGCCTCTCGTCTCCCTCCCGTGGAGGTGGACCACGTACACATCATCGGTACTGTCCCGCTATAAAAGATAAGGGCTGGTGGGTGGTCTCTGATCAGCCCTCGATCTCTTCGGCCTGCTCCTCGACACCAGCACCAGTGTGGGGGCACGCTGGCGCGTTGGTGGTGGTGTGGCATTCCTCCTCCTCCTCCTCCTCCTCCTCCTCCTTCGGACAGCACTCCTCCGCCTCCGCCTCCTCCTTCCTCGGTGCTTCCACCACCACCACGTGGTGAGGGAGCCTCTGCTCCGGCGTGGGCGGCGTGGACTGCTCAGGTGGCTGAGCCGAGAAGGGCAGCTGTTCCGCGGGCAGGGGGTACTTGAGTGCGTTGCTTCTGAGCTTCTTGGCCGCCGCTGTTGGCAGGTCCACCCCACATTTGTCGCTGCAGGAAACACACACACGACACACGACACACACGACACACACGACACACACCACTGTCATCAGCGGAACTGGAACGAAAAGCTTCGCCGAAGCAGCGTATTTACACCAGCTAGAAGAGTTGGCTGCTGGTGTTGTTGTGGAGGGGATTTGGGGAGGAGGGCAAGTGCGCAATATTACCTCAAGAGGAGCAGGTAGATGAGCACGTCGCTGAGCTCCTCGGCCAGGTGTTCCTTCTCCAGCGACGTGAAACCGGGCAAGCCGGGAGCCGCCTCTCCACAGGTCTTCCATTGGAAGCATTCACTCACTTCGCCCACCTCCCCGACTTGGCATCGCGCACCACACACACACACACACACACACACACACACACACACGCGCGCGCGCGCGCGCGCACAACACCCATGACCCATACATGACACAACGAATATGTCATAGCGAGCCCGCACATGTGGAGGAGATGGAGGATCATTACACGCACGACACACACACGACACACGACACAACACACACACACAACACACACGACACACACGACACACACGACACACACGACACACACGACACACACGACACACACTCACCACACACAGAAATGGGGGTACCGAGAGCGAGGAGGAGGTTTTGTGGCTGCTGGTGGCGCCCCCAGCCTCGCCGCTCCCCAAATCCGACGGCTTCAGCGCGCAGCTCCTCGAGCGTAGGAAGCGGGGAGAAGGAGACCGGCAGTTGAGGCGGCGCCTCCCCAGACGGCGACGACGGTGGCGACAACGAGGAGGAGGAGGAGGCGTGGGGAGGAGGAAGAGTGGCTTGGGTCCAGTGGGCCGGGCGCCACGGAGAGGGCGGCCTCTGCTGGGAGAGGGGCGACACCGGCCCACCACCGACGTGCTTGGTGGGCTCCTGCGGCCGGTACCTCGGCAACGACACGAGCGACCACGTCCTCCGCTTCTCCTCCCTGCCCCCCCCCCCACCACCCCCCAAGCAGGGATAGCAACCGTCACCCGTCAGCAGCAGCAGCAGCACACCAGCCACCACCAGCCAGCAGCTGCAGGAAATCGCCGTGTGCCCCGAGTGGGGGAGGTACTACCTGCTGCTGGTGGTGGTGATGGTGGTGGTGGTGGTGGGCACGAGGTCATCGTCGGGGTCGTGGGGGCTCATGGGCTCCCCGTTCTCCTCGCGATGGTGCGGGGGGTGGTGTGCGCCCTCCTGGCCGCATTCGAAGGAGTAGGCCGTGTGGCGCTTGTACTGCTGCTTCGTGCGGGGAGTCACCGAGGGCGGGGACCGGGCTCCGGAGATGCCGTGCGCCGCCTCCGTCACTGGATAGATAGAAAGAAAAGAAAAGAAAAGAAAAGAAAGATGGAAGGAGAGGGGAGGAAAGGCCAAGGCAAAGGCCCTGCTCGTCAGCCAATATATGGTCACGACGCAGGCAGAGGGGGCCAACGGCGTACATGCTCTCTGCTGCAGGATGTTGTCAAAGTCGATGTCCTTTAGGCAGATGTCTGGGGGACACCACCACCACCACCACCCATGCACCATGCACGCACACACGACACACGCGACACACGCGTCCCAACGCACAGAGCGCGAGAACAAACGGTAAGTCGAAAAGCTCTCTCGAGGGAGCTCTTGCGTTTGGCGTTGCCATGGAGGGGGGGGGATGGCAGCGAACCAAAGTCGACGAGGCTGAGGGGAGCGAGGGTGGCGAGCAGCATGTCCATTTCCTCGCGCACCCGCAGCAGCCCATAGCTCTCGTACCTGCCCGGCAGCCACCAGTGGCCCACCACAGCGACGACGGGACAATGAGGGAGGGTGTCGAGATATATTAATAAATAAATAAATAAAAAAAGATAAAAAAGTGTGAAGGCCGCCACGCGGGTGGGACCCACCTAAGCCCTCTGGCGGGGGGGGGCGTACCAGGAGGGCATGTCGTTGTCGGGCATGTCGGTGAGGGCGCGTAGGTACTCCTCCAGCTTCTTCTCGACCAGCGCGAAACACACCCACGCCCTCCCTCGCCCTGCACCCACACATGCACGCGGCCCTGGCACGTGATGAGCAATGGCTGGGGCAGGACGTGGGGATCCCTGGCACGAACCCTGAAGAGTCTTGACGTGGGACAGCTGCGCCACGGACTGCACGGCGTTCCTGGCCCATTCGTGCCTACACGCCGCCGCCGCCGCCGCCACACACCACCGTCAGGCCTCCGCCTCCTACTTGGCGCCAACGTCGTCGGTGCTGCTGCTCTTGGCGGCGGGGGGGGGGGGTAGTACGACCTGGCCAGCTGCTCTACGAAGTTGAAGTAGTCCTTCTTCGTGAAAAAGTTGCTCTTGTCTGCCCAACTGTCAGCCACAACCACCGCCTCCCCGCAGTATTGTGGTGTTGTAGTGTGGGGGGAGGACCTTTGAGGCCGTGGCGCAGGATCTTCTCCATGGTGAGGCACAGCGTGTCCACCTGGCCCGTGGAGTCGTCCAAGCAGTCGCCCTGTCTTTGGTGGCACAGAGCCACGAGCCCCTTCACGCACATCCTCATCTCCTCCACCAGCTGCCGCCGGTAGACCGCATCGTTTTCGGGCACCACGGCCGCCACCTCTCTTGCGGGCAGCATGGGCTGGGCTCGCGCTGCTTTGGGTGCTGCGCTTCTTCTGACTACTTCTCGAGAGTACTTCTACCCCCCCCCGGTCTGGAACCGACAACTTGCGGCCGCGTGGGCCAGCAGGAGGAAAGGGGACTTGTTTATTAGGGAGGAGGAAGGCAGTTCCTCCCCATAACTGTACGTTGGGGCTCGACATCCTTCTTACGCGGCAAAGAAATGCTCGTGTGCGCGGGGCTGAGCGCTTATGGGTGCGATCCGTGCCCTGTGTGTCAAGATGGTAACTCGTACGGTGAGACCGGCCTCATCCAGAGGAAAAGATTGCAAAAACAATGGGCCTTGGGGGGGGGGTCGTACAGTGGTTGTGGAGGAGATAGCCAACGCCGGAGACGAGGAGGATGCCGTGAATGATGGGGTCGGCCTTGCCAGCGTGGAAGTAAGTCCTCCAGTACCACTGGACGAACTCCTTGGTGAGGCGCCTGGTGTTTCCGAGCACATGGAGCCTCACGTACGACGGCACCTCCTTCAGGGGCACCTCGGAGAATACAGGCCTCGCACCACCAAGGGCACCATGGGAAGAGGAACGAAGGGGAAGGCTGCGGGTGATGAGCGAGCGAGACATTACTGTTGATTGCACAACCTTAGAATCAATCCTGGCGATAGCAAGGAATTTTTTTAAAAATTTCCTTTATCTTTTGTCAAAATCATAGGATTGGCGGCCGGGGGGGGGCAGTTTCTCGTTCATGGGAGGATAAATCCAGGCGGGCGGCGAGCTTGGTCTCTGCATGGGGGCGATGGTTGTGGATGCGGATTGCAGCGAGCCGTAGCTGGCGGTTGGTCTGCCTCGCGGGATCCACAGAAACATCCAGCGTGTCGCGGAGGCAGATTGACTCTTGCGGGGCGGAGCTGGGGCCGGTGCGCACCGGACACACGGCACCACGACAAACGAACGAACGGATTTTCTGGGCGAACGCGCCCCAATGTCCCCGGTTTGCCGGTCCTGCTCTCACAAGTGGAGAACAAAAAGCCCGGCGCGGTTCGCACCTGGAGACCTCATCACTCTAGTTTGTCTCTCTTGTTGATAGCAACAACACCGCTCGTCCCAACACACCTCACATCGAACCATTAGGCACCTGCTTACGCAGTAGTACAACTACTTTCCCATTTCCCAAAGCCAACCAACCGCACCTCCAGCTCCCCTCTCCGATGAACAGCGAGGTCACTAGGCTCCCTTCCCACACCGCGGCCGCCGAGCCACACGTGGCTGACGGGGTCGCCAACGGCCAGGCCTGCCCCAATAATGTCGACATCCACGCTGTTGAGACTGCAGGCTACCGCGCCCAACGGTACGTCGCGGTGGTGTGTGCCGGCTCTCCTCTTGTATCATGCGGCCTGTGGGCGCATGGCCAGGGCGCCATTGGTGGTGAGGAGGGCACACGGGTGCTGACTCTGTCCCCCCCCCCCTTTTGCGTCATCAATCTTCCTGACATTTTGTGGTTCCTCCTGCTGTCCCCAAAAGGTTGAAGGGCGTCTGTTTCTGGCCCGGTACGAACCCACCTCCACCCCATTATTATTGGGAGACCAGCCAGCTCTCCCTCTCCTCCTCTCCCCATTGCCCCCCCCCCGCTATGGCTGACCTGGCGCGCACGCAAAATACCAGAGCGGGCGTATGAGGAGGTGGTGGTGCTGCCCTCCATCACCGAGAACGCGCAGGCCCTGGCCCGCACCAAGGGCATCAGCTTCTACGAGCACCGCCAGCTCTACCACATCGCCCTCCTGCGCGACCCGACCATCAAGCGCGTCATCTTCCTATCCTCCATTCCCGTCGGTGCGCACCCCTTCTCTAGACATCGTCATCAGCTCTTGTTTTCGCCGCCGCCGCCGCACACGTGGACAATGACGGGCGGTGGAATCCACACCATTCCTGTGGTGGCTGGCTGGCTGGCTGATGGCTGGTGGCGGTCCAACAATGCGTGCGGGTGCAGATCCGGCGGTGGTGCGGTACTACTGGGAGGTGCTGCTGCAGGAGTTCGTGCCCTTCGCCGACGTGCAGGAACGATTCGTGACCCTCGCCCTCGACGACCCGGCCGTTCGCCCGCTCTCCGACAAAATCCAGGCCAACCCGGCCTTCCTCGTACGGGCCACCCACCACCAGCCACCACTACCCACCCAGCCACCCACCACCTACCTCCTCCTCCCATTAAGCCCGCAAATCAATCCGCTGACGTCGAGCCACACACACGACACACGACACACACTTCGCGGGCCTCCTCCCGCCGGAGCAGAGCCGAGTGCGGGACAGCGTGACGAACCCGGGCCGGTGCTGCCTCATCCCGTTCGTGTCCACGCCCGCCGAGCACCAGGTGGCGCAGCTCCTGGGCGTCACCATCCTCGCCCACGACCCCCGCCACTACGCCCACGGCACCAAGGCGGGCGCCTGCGCCATCTTCCACGAAGCTCACGTTCGCACACCCTCTCTGACGAGCGAGCGAGCGAGCGAGCAAACGCGGCCTGATATTGGTTGTGTCGTGCGGTGTGGTGTGCGCTGTGCGGTGGTCGTTTCTTCAGGTGCCCTACCCCTTTGGCACGCCGCTGGTGCGGACTGAAGAGGAGCTCGCCGCCTCCGTGTTCGACCTGTGGCGCCGTGGCGCCCTCGTGGGGCCGGCGCGGAGGGGAGGCGGCCACCAGCAGAAGGCGGGGGCGGAGGAGAAAGGCGAAGCGGAGGAGGAGCAGCACCTGGACCGGTTCGTGGTCAAGCTCGACGACTCGGCCAGCGGTGGCGGCAACGCTCTCCTGGACATGCGCTCCGTGCTCCGTCGGTGCGACCTCCTCGAGGCGCGCAACCAACTTGCCCGGTCTGCTGCTGATCGCCCGGCCTTTGCCGCTTGGCTCCTCTCCCATCGCGGTACCCCCCCCCATCCGCCGCCGTCCCAGGAAAACGGGCCTCGCCTGGAACACCACGCGATGAGACTCATGAGTCCCTCCCGCCTGTGTGCCGTGTGCCGTGTGCCGTGTGCCGTGTGCCGTGTGCCGTGTGCCGTGTGCCGTGTCGTAGAGCGTATCACGGAGGAGATCGCCAACGAGTTTCCGCGCATGGCCTTCCAGGGTCGTGACGAGGCCTGGTCCACCTACCGCACCGAGATCCCGACGCAGGTGCGCCTCCTCCCAGTCGCGCTCCACGCCTTTGTTTGCCGTCCGTTTGGTTGTCGACGCCTCGCGCGCGCGTTGTTGGGCTGACGATGGGTGGGGTTGGTGTCGCACGCGTGACATTGGGGGTTGCAGGGCGCACACGTGGAGCTCTACATCGACCACCAATTTGCGCCCTCGTGCCAGGCTGTGATCGACACCCGGGGCGAGATCACGATCCTGTCCACTCACGAGCAGGTGTTGGACGGCCATGTCTACCAAGGTAAGCGACTCCGCCAGCCACCACCGCCAGCCACCAGCCACCACCACCACACTCGCTGTCCTCTGGGCTTGGTCCGTTGACGACTTACCGCGTGGGTCCGGCACAATTAATTGTTTGCCCACCACCAAACACGCGCAGGCTGCAAATTCCCGTGCAACCACGCGTACCGCAACAAGATCCAGGAATACACCCTGCGAGTGGGTCGCGTGCTGGCCGACAAGGGCGCCATGGGCCACTTTGGCGTGGACTTCCTGGCCTCGTGCACTGCCTCCACCGCCGGCCTCGCCCAGGCAGACTCCTGGTACCACCACCACCACCACCACCACCACCACCACCACCACCACCACCACCACGCGTCCCCTCTTCGCAGAGCAAGCTTGCTCCCACTTCGAACCGCGGGGGAGGGGCGATGTGGGATGTCCTCGCGCAAGTCAAGCGTAGTGGCGCTGATCTCACCTCCCACCTACCGTTTCGCCCCTCTCTGATCATTCCAGCGAAGACACCGGCCAGGAGTGGGAGCTGTTTGCCGTGGAGATCAACCTGCGTCAGTCAGGCACCACGCACCCGATGATGCTCTCCAAAATCCTTACCCAAGGCACACACGACACACACACGACACACACACACACACACACACGACACACATATACGACACAATCCGGTCGCCCGCTATAACATTGCGTGGTGGTGCGGGGGTAACAGGTGAGTACGATGGCACGACGGGAATGCTGCGCACCGCCGACGGTGATCTGCGGTACTACGTGGCGAACGACAACGTGGTGAGCCCTCGCTACACCGCTCTGTCTCCGGCCTCCCTCACGGAAGCGTACGCCCTCCTGCTCTCTGCTTCCCCTCTTCTTCCCCCGCTGCTGCAGCTGCTGCTGGGTGCACGCAAGGTACCATCGCATCGGCCGCACGCTGATCTTGATTTCAATCAATCCTGCGACAGAGTGGCGGCCGATGCCCTACACTTTTGCCCGAAGAGGCGCACGGGCGTCATGTTCCACTTCCTCTCACCAGCGCAGGAGATGGGCAAGGTACTGATCATGATGATTGACGATTGACGATGATGACATCTCCCACCCACCCCTCTCCCGCGGACAATGTGCCTTGCTCCCATGGTGCATCTGGCGAGCCTAGCTCTGACTTGCTTGCTTGCTTGCTTGCTTGCTTGCTTGCTTGCTTGCTTGCTTGCTAGGTGGGTATCGTGTGCGTGGGCAAGACCAGGCTCGAGGCCGAAGACTACGCCACCCGAGCACGTGAGCTGCTGGACCGTCTGGCCGCTGGCGCAGCACCCTCTTCCTCTTCTTCCCCCTCACCCACCTCCCCATCCCTGCCCACCGCCGTGCAGTGGTCGTAAACTGAGCCCAGCTTTGTACATACATACACACATACAAATACAATCACACGGACAACTATCCTGGTCCGGGTGCTGGCGACGATGGCGGTGGGGGGGGGGGAGGCTTGGCCGATAGCTGGTGTGTGCCCACCAGAAAGTACGTGTGGACCGCGGTAGAGGTCCTTTCCCTTCTGGGCTGTGGTGCAGTTTTTGGGGCGGCCAGCCGCGAGTGACGTGGAGCAGCAGTGCCCCCCTTTTTGTTTTTTGGGAGGCCGCGGGGCGGGGCACAGTCGCTTGTTCTTCTTCCAGGCCCACAAGCAAACAGCACCCCAACGCAACACCACCACCAACCATGTCCACCCAAGTCAAGGTCAGCGCTGTCGTGAACGCACCCGTCGAGAACGTGTGGAAGGAGCTCAGGGACTTCACCTTCCCCGCACGCCTCATCTCCACCGTCGAGAGCGCCGAGGTACGCCCCCCCCCCGCCAACCATCCAACGCGTACAAGCAAACAGTTGGCTGATTTGTCCATTTAACTCACTACTTGTCGCCCACTTGTAACGACACCCGCCACCAGCTGCTGGACGGTGCGCAGGGCACCGCCGTTGGCGGGGCCAGGAAGCTCAAGTGGAAGAGTGGTGAATCTGCCACGCAGGTGCTGCTGGAGCTTTCCGACATCGAGCGCCGTGCTGTGTGGGAAACCACCCTCGCCGAGCCTGACACCGAAGTGGCGGCCACTATCTCCACCCTCCATGCCCTCCGCATCACGGAGAACAACTCGACCCTTCTCACCTGGTGGGTGCACCAGAACCCTCCTCCTCCTGGACCAATTTTGGCTATTCTGCTGTGTCGCTCGCACGCGTGCTGACGTTAGTGGGTACTGCGCTGTTGTGCCTGTGCCAGGTCGGCTGAGTTCAGTGCCGACGTGACGCCTGACTTTATCAAGTTCCAGCACAAGGCCCTCCAGGACAACCTTGCCGAGATCAAGGCCCACTTTGCCCACTAGCCATCGATGTGCAGCTGTGCCGCAGCTTCTTGCCCGTAGCGGAAGCGCAAGTAATACAGCTGAAATTCCGCAAAATGCAATTTTGCGGAATTTGGGGCGTGGATAAAGTACGGATTTTTTTTAAAATTTATTATTTGCGTTTTTTCCTGCATCCCCAAGATGATGAAGAGAACCGCTTCAATGGGTCGTCGCCCTCTTTTCAGCGCGTGCCTCGTGGTCCAGGTAAGGAAACAAACCAATTGTTGTGTTTTTTTGTTGTCGATGTCCTGGAGATGATGCTGAGCACCTCGGTCGATCCTTTAGTCGAATCGGGGAGCAGCGGCCACGTTGTCTGGCCTGCGGGGAGTGTGCTCATCTTCTTCCCACAACGGAACGGGGCGAATTGTTGCCAGCCTTACGTCGCATTCGCGTAGTGGCCTCAATGTTCTTCCTAAGCGATTCTACGCAACCGCCGGTGCGTGCAAACTCGGGCAAATCTTCTCCTCCCTCCCCCTCGTATTGTACAGCCTGCCATATATGCACACTCTGGGCAGAGGTCAAGACCCAAGCGGTGCCCCCCATGGGTGACTCGATTACAGAGGGCGAGCTCAAGAATTGGTCCAAGGGTGCGTATTCTCCGATCCCGTGTAGATCGGAAGGACCTCCTAATCAATGCTCCGATGGCATTCCTACTCAGGGGTTGGCGAACACGTTGCCGTGGACGACTTGGTTGCAGTGATCGAAACGGACAAGGTGGCAGTTGAGATTCGCGCCAAGGAGGCTGGAGGTAGACCGCCCCAAAAGAAAACGCCCCGTGCAGGGCCGCGTCTTGATGAGTGCGTGTGCTGAGCACAATGCTGCGGTGGCGTTCACTTGCTTGCACATTAGTGATCAAGGAGCACTTTGCCGAGGAAGGCTCGACCGTGTCCGTGGGTGCGCCCCTCTTCGCCTACGAGGCCGGAGCTGAGGCGCCCAAGAAGGCCGAAGTTCCCAAGGAGGGTACCTCTCCTCCTCCTCCTTCCCTCTCTCCCTCGTATGTGTCGTGTGTCGGCCATCATTATCATCATCATCATCCACTGCTGTGTGAGCGGCGGCTGTTCGGTCGATTCATTTCCGTGCCCCTCCCCTCCTCTCGGGGTCCACATAGAGCCGGCCAAGAAGACCGAGCAAGCGCCGAAGCCAGAGGCTGCCGCTCCTAAAGCGGAAGCTCCCAAGACCGCGGCTGCCCCTGCTGCTGCTACCGGTACCTACGATCCTCCTCGCCCCACACTTTAGCGCTTCTCCCCCGTTGGGAGGGAATAAAAGTAAAAATAGTAATAGTCACATGGTGGTGGTGGGTGATGGTGGTGGTGGTCGGCTGGTGCAGAGGGCAAGGCTGCCCCCAAGGCGGAGGCCTCGAAGGCACCTGCCCCCAAGACCGCTTCCCCCGTCGCCGGAGGTGAGCGCAAGGTTCGTTCCCACCCACCCCCCACTCGTCTTTCTAATGTTCTCTCGTCGTCGGGTGGCTTTGCTTCCACAACCGGCGCCCCAGTGACCCCCCCCCCGTGAGAGTGGTGCTGGCTGGCTGGCGGAACAAAAGGACCTTGCTGGGCCAGCTGGTCGCACTCATGCGTGATATCTCACCTACCAACCTACCTGACTGCCTGCAGGTCAAGGTCACCCGCATGCGGGAGCGTATCGCGCAGCGCCTCAAGGACGCACAAAACACCTACGCCATGCTCACCACCTTCCAGGAGGCCGACATGTTCAACCTCATCAACATGCGGGAAGATTTCAAGGTGCGACTTTCTTTTCTCTGCTTTGCCCGTCCCCCTCCCCCCTCCACAAACACACCGTCCACTGCTCTTCACCTGTGCTGATGACGAGAACGCAACTCAGGAGGAGTTCCAAAAGAAGCACGGCGTGAAGCTGGGCTTCATGTCCGCCTTCGTCAAGGCCTCTGCCGCCGCTCTCAAGGAGATTCCCGCTGTCAACGCAGGTACCCCGCCTCGTGTCGCACATCCTCCCTCCGCTCGTTGCGCGCTTGCTCACTTGCACGCACGCACGCACGTGTGTGGGATGGGTGGGTGGGTGACGCACAGTGTACGACGGCTCGAACAGAGAGATCATCTACCGGGACTATGTCGACATATCTGTTGCCGTGGCCACCCCCAGGTTCCGCGCCTGCTCCCGCCCTACTTCCCACCCATGACACTGCGCCACCGTGTGTCGTCACTGAGTCAGTGCGCTGCTGCTAACTTGCGCGCGCATATATCGCTTCCTTCTGGGACAACAAGGGGCCTCGTGGTGCCGGTGCTGAGGGACTGCGATCACCTCAGCTTTGCTGACGTCGAAAAGCGGCTGAGCGAACTCTCGGTCAAGGCCCGCAAGGACGAAATCACGCTCGAGGAAATGGCCGGCGGTAACCCCCCCCCCAAATCCTAAACCGCCCCTTCCTTTTTATGTGCTTGCTCGCATCGTCGGTGTCTCAGCAAGGCGTGTGAGCGTGTTCTGTCGACGAGGTGGTGCTCATGGTCATCTGGGCTGGGTGGGGTATTTCAGGCACTTTCACGATCTCCAACGGTGGCGTTTATGGTTCGCTGATGGGCACGCCCATTATCAACCCACCGCAGTCCGCCATTCTTGGCATGCACGCCATCAACAAGCGCCCCGTTGTCGTCAATGATCAGGTCGTCATCAGGTGAGTGAATCCTCTCTTCCGTATCCCTCCTGCAGACTTGACCCTAGTCGCTGACCACCCGCCGCCGCTGCCACCACCACGTGCTCCTGTGCGTGTGCAGGCCCATCATGTACCTGGCGCTGACATACGACCACCGTTTGATCGACGGCAAGGAAGCGGTGACCTTCCTGAGGCACATCAAGCACAGCATTGAAGACCCTCGCCGCCTCCTCCTTGAGCTGTAAGGCGAGGCCTGGCCTCTTGTGCGCAGACACCCACACCGTGGTGCTGCTGCTGCTGCTGCTGCTGCTTGCTGTTGGTGGGGCGACAGTGCTTTTGCCACACGCTGGTGGGCCACAATACACGTACCACCCACAGTCGGCTTTTTTTTTTTTTTGGGCCTGACGCGAAGGAAGTTTCTTGCCCTTCCTCTTCCGCGGGCAGTCGCCATTTCTGAGGTGGGCCAGAGAAATTCCGCTGGTTGGCTGGCGAGAGGTGCAAAAGGCAAGAAGCTAGTATACTCCCTTTTTTCCGTCGTTTGTACAAAAGCCCGGCAAGATCTGGCTCGCCAGTCTGCTACTTTGTTTGTTCTTTGCTTTGCTTTCACCCCGAGTGCATCGAAAGAAGAATGTCGGTCATTGGCATAGATCTGGGCAACAGAAATTCGATCATCGCCGTTGCCCAGCGAGGCGGCATCGACATCGTGTTGAATGAGTGCTCCAACCGCCACACGCCGTACGTCCCCCCCCCACGTTTGCACCGCCGGCCTCCTCCATCCCGGTCGCCCGCTACGGACATGCAATCTGTGGATCAACCAACACTTGATGATGATGATGATGAAAGCTGAAATTTGCGTGTGCCCTCCGTTCATCAGGTCGATGGTGGGCTTTGTGGGTCAGGAGCGCTCGATCGGCGAGGCGGCCATGGTTCAGGTAGGCTCGTGCCCTCTCCACGTTCACCTGCAGACTCAGTGCGTTGACGGCGCACACCACAGTACGCACGGAACATCAGAAACACTGTGGCCCAGGTCAAGCGCCTGATCGGTCGCAAGTGGAATGAGAAGGAGCTGCAGGATGAGCTGCCTCTGCTGCCCTTCAAGGTGAAGGAAATCGGAGATGGCAAGATCGGAATCGAGGTACGGACAACTCCACTCCGCTCTGAATGGCGAGAGAACACACTGTGGCAAAGCCCTCTCAATCAGCACTCGGTGGTGTGCGATGCACGGACACCGCTGCTGCTGGTAACAAATATACCGGCTCTACCTCTCCTCTCATTATTGCTGTTGTTGTTGTTGTTCTGTGGTTGGCCGTGGTGGCGTGGTGCGCGCGCAGGTGAGCTACAACGGGGAGCAGGTCACCTTCACCCCCGAGGAGGTGACGGCCATGGTGCTGGTGCAGCTGAAGGCTATCTCGGAGAACTACCTCAGGACCAAGGTCAAGGACGTCGTCATTTCCATCCCCGGCTTCTTCACCTCCGCGCAGAGGAGAGGTACATCGCCAGCAACCAACCAACCAACCCCTCCCCGCGTGCACGCGACGCACGACACCCGATCACGTTCACGGCAGCGGCGGCGGGGAGCCCCCTTGGGTGGAATGCGCATGGTTGTTGTCTCACCTTGCTCCCCTCCACCCCCCCCCCAATGGGTGGTCCGGTTGCACTGCGCAGCTCTGCTCGACTCTACGCAGATTGCGGGGCTCAACTGCCTGAAGCTCGTCAACGAGATCACCGCCACCGCGATCGCCTACGGCATCTACAAAACCGATCTCCCCGAGAGCGACCCCATGCACGTCATGTTTGTGGACATTGGCGATTCTCACATGAGCGTGGGCGTCGTCGCTTTCCAGAAGGGCAAGCTCCGGGTACGCCCACGCCCACCACCGTCATCCCTCTGTTGTGACGCTGACATGGCGGCGGCCATTCTCCCCACCCACCCACCCACCCATCCAAGGTATTGAGCACGGCCTACGATAGAACGCTGGGCGGCAGGAATTTTGACCGGGCTTTGGCCGACCACTTCGCCAAGGTCTTCCAGGACAAGTACAAGATCGATGTCAAGTCCAACATGAAGGCCTGGATCCGCCTCGAGGTTCGCACGCGCACCCGCAACTCGTTCGCCCGTCAACATGATCTCTTATCTCTCGATCTCGTCTCCCCTCCTCTCGGTGGGTGGGTGGCTGGTGGTGAGCGCAGACTGCTTGCGAAAAGGTGAAGAAGATTCTCTCCGCCAACTCGCAGGCACCCCTCGCCATCGATTCTCTCATGGAGGACATCGACGTGAGCGCCATGGTCACCAGGTATTTTTCACACCCTTGTCTTGACGCGTCTCCAAATAGAGGCGCGTCGTTTCCTGCGAAAGATGAATATTGTTATTCTTTTATTGTTATTATTATTTTTTATTAGTATTAATGGCCCCTCTTGGATGCACGTGCGCCCGAGGGCCGGCCAGGAAGTTGTGGTCGCATGTGGAGTGTTGTGCTTGGCTCACGCGCGGCTTGTGTGGCGCGCAGGGAGGACTTTGAACAGTTCTGCGCTCCCCTCTTCGAGAGGCTGCAGGAGCCCCTCAAGCAGGTTCTCGCGGAGACTGGTACGAGAACAGCTGCTGCTGCTGCTCGATTCCGTGCCGCCGCTCATCGCCCATGTCCCCCTCCCCCCCAGGTCTGTCCGGCAGCAGCTTGCACGCGATTGAGCTTGTCGGGGGTGCCAGTCGCATGCCCCAGCTGGCCCCCATCATTTCCAAGCTGACCGGCAAGGAGTTCTCGCGCACCATGAACGCCGAAGAGTCTGTTGCCCGAGGTAACGCCTGCCCCTCCCTGCCTCCCGCCTCCCCACCTGCCCCTCCCGCCTCCCCGCCATCGTTGTCGTCATGAGGCTTGAGCCAGAGAGGACCCTTCTGCTGACGCCCTATACTTGCGACACGACCAACGACCAACGACACGACGCACGCCATCGCGGCACCACATGCGTGGATCGGCAGGTGCGGCGTTGCAGTGCGCTATGCTCAGCCCCACCTTCCGTGTGCGCGAGTTCAAGGTGGAGGACAGCAACCCCTACCCCATCAACCTCGTCTGGAAGGACCTCGACTCCGAATCCATGGAGACCGAAGAGTACGTGGACGATCCCCCCCCTTTCCCTTTCCTTCCCCGCCGCACGTCCAACCGAGACCCCCCCCCATCCTCCACCCTTCCTGTTCTTGTTCTGGTTCTTCATCTTGGTGGGGCGGTGCGCGCGTCGCATATGATGGCTATCTATTCAGTTTGTATTCCATGATCATTCTCGTGATTACTCCTTTACCCCCCTTTGTGGGGGCTGATGTCGACCACGCCCATGCCCGCCCCTCTCCGCCCCACCCCCACCCACCCGCAACTGACACCCTCTTCTCTCTCTCTCTCGTCTGTGGGGGGGGGGTCACGTGCGTGTGCAGGCCCACGGAAATCTTCCCGAAGAACTGCGTGGTGCCGGCCATGAAGATCATCACCTTCCCGCGAGGCAAGCCCTGCGAGATCAAGGCCAGCTACGCGCCCACGGCGGATCTGCCCCCGGGCACCTCCGCCTTTATCGGCAAGTGGGTCATCCCCACCGTCCCTCCCACGGAGTCAGGCGAGTCGGCCAAGGTACCCACCCACCCACCTACCGCCGCCGCCGCCGCCGCTGCTGGCCCATTGCATGCGAGGCGGTGGTAGCACCTGACCTATCTCTCTCTCTCTCTATCTGTACATTTCAGGTTCGCGTCAAGGTCAAGCTCGACGGGAATGGTATCTTCTCCGTGGAGTACGCACAAATGATCGAAAACGTGGTCGCCAGCAAGGAGGAGGACAAGAAGGAGGCCGCCGCCGCCGCCGCCGCCGCCCAGTCGCCCAAGGACGACGACGACAAGAAGGCCAAGGAGGGTGACGAGGTACTACTGCCACTACTATGCTGGCTGAGCGCGCCTACCTCCTCCTCTCCTCCTCCTGCGGAACACACTTTCCGGCGGCTGCGGCGGGTGGGTGGCGGCGCCCAAGCGAAAAGCGACTCACCCGCCCCATTATTAATAATTATTCTCTGCTTTCACACAAGAACAAGAGCGCAGAGAAGAAGGAGGACGCGAAGATCACGACGAAGCGGACGAACCTCTTTATCCAGGAGGTGACCGACGGCATGCCCCCCGCCCAAATCCAGGTAATGATGATGCCCAGTACCACCCACCACCACCGCCACCACCCTCCTCCGCGGGTTCTTTTCTTTCCCGTCGTTGCGGCCCTGCGCCCGACCGAGTCTTCCGTCCCTCGTGGAGGAGGCGATGTGATGTTCCATCATTACAGTTTGTATTCCATGAGTCTCTGTGATTCAAGCATTCATCTTGACCCTGATCGCCACCCTCGGCCGCTGAGTGCGCCGCACCGTTTCCCGCGGCACGTGCTCACGACTTTCCCTCTCCTCTCCTTGCGCGCCGCCGCCGCCGCCGCCGCCACGCTGTGCACAGGCCCTCGCCGCCGAGGAAAAGCAGCGTCTGGCCAAGGACACCGAACTCCGGGAGACGGCTGAGGCAAGGAACGCGGTGGAGGCCTACGTCTACGACACGCGCAGCGACCTGAACGGCAGCCTTCTTCCCTTCGTCCTCGAGGCCGTATGGCTCCCCCCCCCCCATCCCCCTCTCCGCAAAGCGCCTTTCGCCAACCCATTCCCCCCGCGACCACGACCACATCGGCTTTACTACTTTAGGACAAGGACGCCTTCTACAGCCAGCTCAACGAGGCCGAGGATTGGCTCTACGGCGAAGGTGCCCAGGCGACAAAGCAGGCCTACCAGGAAAAGCTGGCGCAGCTGAAGAAGGTCGGTGAGCCCATCCGTATTAGGCGACGAGAGGCTGAGGATCGTGACGATGCCATCGAAAAGCTCCGCCAGGCCATGGAGAACTACCGCCTTCTCGCTCAGTCAACCGTACGTTTGCTGCTTTGCTGAGCTGAGTCGGCTGCTTACACAAGGAAGGGGATGCAGGACCCCAAGTACGAGCACATCCCTCAGGAGGAACGCCAGAAGGTACTCAACAAGGTCAAGGAAGCCGAGGACAGCGTGCTGCCAAAGGCAGAGCAGCAGAAGACGCTTCCCTCCACCGCCGACCCTATCATCTGGGTTGCTGACATCACTCACACCAAGGAGGTACAACAAGCATGCGCCTTCCCCCCCAACCTACGACACGCCGCACCTCCTCTCACTCTTGTCACTCTCGTGGTGGCAGAACTTGGACACCTTTGTCTCGACCATCATGAACAAACCGAAGCCCAAGCCTGCTGCCCCTGCGCCCAAGGAAGAGCCCAAAAAGGAAGAAAGTGCCCCTAAGGAGGAAACTGCTGAGCCAACTGAGAAGAAGGAGGCTGACATGGATGTGGAGCAGTGAATGCCAGTTAGTTAAACAGTTCCTTTTTGGCCTCTGGAGGAGGACAGAAGTAAGCCACAATGAACACCCATTAAAAAAAGGAAAATTTAATGGATAAAATTAAAATTGCAGGTACTTACTCAGTAAGCCAGCCAGACCTGGCCAAGCACCAGCCAACTGTTGTGGAGACAGTTGGCCACCTTGGTGCACATATGCTTTCAAAAGGAGAAAGCCATAGGTTGCCAGGCATGTGCATGGTGAGTTGTTTACTTGCTTGGTGTGATGGCTGGAGGCCACACAATCAGCCACCAGGCTGGTTAACAGATGCTGGACTTAAAGACAGCATTGCCTCCTTGTAGGGTCAGGTACCAAACAACTTAGTAAGTTAATGATATCCATTTTTCTCACTTGCCTTGACAGCTGGAGACGTCGCACCAAATATCTAAGCGCAACAGACCGTCGGCTTTAAGATGGCATACCTCTTAGCCTTGTACGAGGGCTCATTGAGCCAAAAACACAATCAATTCTGTCCTCGCATACCTTGATAAATGGAGACCTCGCAATAAATATCTCGGTGCAACAGACCATGGGCTTTAAGATAGCGTATATTCCAGCCTCGTACGACGGCTCCTTGGGCCAGAAACTCGTCGCTTGGTGATGTTCATTGATTACCTTATTTCTAGCTTGCCTTGATAGCTGGAGACCTTGCAACATATATCAAGGGCCAACAGACCATGGGCTTTAAGATGGCATAGGCTCCAGCCTCATACAGAGGCTCATTAGACCAGAACGACATCTTTTTTGTTTGACTGCTCATTGCTCCCTTGCCCTCCCTCAGGGGATGCAACAAAAACGAGTAGAACAAGTTTAACTAGGGGGATGAGTCGCCGGCCGCGATCTCCGAGGATCATCGCAATGTCCGCGGGAGATCCTGATGTCCGCATGTACGCAGATAATCACGATCTCCCGCGGACCACCTACTCCTCACCGCGGGGAGGTCGCGATTATCCGCGGATGATCGCGATGTCCGCGGGGATGCAACGAGAACGCGTAGAATTCATGATGTGCATTTAATGCATAGTATGAGGTTGCCATGCTCCCAATGCATAAAATGCATGTGAAACACATGACACACATGTTATGTGTGTGAGATGCATGTTATGCATGTGAGATGCATGTTGTGCATGCAAAATGCAGAAAATGCATGTGAAACACATGATACACATGACACACATGTTAAGCATGTGAGATGCATGGTAAGCATGTGAGATGCATGTTGTGCATGCATAATGCATAAAATGCATGTGAAACACATGATACACATGTTAAGCATGTGAATTGCATGTTGTGTATGAG
>NW_004457417.1:0-936 GCF_000313135.1 Acanthamoeba castellanii str. Neff
TACGCGCCCGTGAGTACGGCGGCGCTGACCCTGTGGGACGACATCGACTCCGCTGCGCCACAGCGCCTCCACGGTGCTCGCCGCCTTCCCCTCGCCCCTGCCCGGCTTCTCCGACGACCCGGCCAAGGTGGCCTCGCTCATGCGCTGGGCGCTCTGGATGATGAACTCGCCGCCCCGCGTACGCCTTACATTCCACCACGCACATTCCTTTCCAATGGTCAGCTGCAGTCACTCACCGTGTGGCGCGTGCCGTGTCGTGTCGTGCCGTGCCGTGCCGCGTGTGCAGACCCGGGAGACGGATACCAGCTGTCTGGTGTTCAGGCTCATCCTCACCAAGTAGTATGTGCTGCCCCTGGGCTGGTTACACATCCAGGTGAGGCGAGGAGTCCGTCACGCCGCATCTGGCCCACTCGCTCCCTCCTTCAACCCGCACGAACGAATGTACGCCACAGAATTATTTATTTATTTATTATTATTATTTGGTGCCATTTCAATTATTATTATTATTGAGCGGTTTAAGGTGGCGCTCACCAAGGCCACCAACGTCGACGCTTCGACCGACGGTGGTGAATCGAAGCAGATCGCCGACTGGCGCCTCCTGCTCGGCCGCCTGCTGGCCTGCCTGACCCGCAAGGCCACCAACCTCGTGCTGCCCATCACGTGTCCGCGAGCATCAGCCCCCGAGGGCCTCCGCCCAGACCATCCCCGAGGTCCGAACTCACCGCTCGCACCTCCACACCAGCGCACCGCCATATCTGACGCGTGTCGCGTCGTGTGTGACGTGTGTGTGTGTCGTGTGTCGTGTGTCGTGCGCCCAGGAGTATGAGGTGAGTGGCGTGATTGGGGGCGAGAGCGACATCGAATACCGGGACGCCGCAGGGTCAGTACCTGGCGGTCTGCGCATGGCTCTCCATCAAGGAGGTGGGCCTCCTGCTC
>NW_004457417.1:1070-1952 GCF_000313135.1 Acanthamoeba castellanii str. Neff
TGCTTCCACAGCATCACCGACGGCGTGGCGGCCAACGAACTCTGCACCGCCCAAGTCTTTGCTGGTGGCTGGAGAGGGGGAAGGAAGTGAGTACACTAAAACAGTGAACCCCGCGAACGGTTTACAACACGGGAGGTGAAGTGCAGGCGCGTACGAGAGGGAAGGGGCCTGACTGGAGGTCGGCCAGCGCGTGCAGCTCCGAGCGCCCGCGCTGGTCCCGCCGTGAGCGTGCTCCCTGCTCGAAGAGGCTACGCACCAGCGCGAGGTCTTCACGCTTGACCGCGCTTAGCAGAGGCCACTCCCCTTCTCCACCCTCTCGCAGCGCCACGTCGCCTGCCGCCGGCCTCTCCATACATGTATGTGTTTTGACAAACAAAACACCAATAACACCAGAACCGTGTTTTGTTTTGTACGCCACGTCGCCCGCCTACCGAGCAACTTCCGCTTTCACCGAAGCCGGCCAAGCACACCGGACCCCTCACAGCCGGCATAGGGCTGGTAATGTTCAGCTTCATAGGAGAGAGAGTGTGTGTGTGCTACACGAGTACAGTGAGAAAAGGTAGGTTTAGTTTAGCTTTGTAGTGCGAGCAGTAGTTCAGCAGTTTGGTCGGTCCTTGAGGATCTCGGGAACGGTGTTGGTGCCGCTGAGGTCGCTCCGGAGGCCCGTGACGGCGCCGTGGAGGAGTGGTCGGCCGCCGCGCACGGCGTCGATCTCCTTGGCCGGGTTGGTGACGTCGCTGAGGCATCGCGGGATGAACATCTTGGAGAAGACGCCGGCCTGGAGCTGCTCCTCGTAGGTCGGCTGCTGGTCGCTGCTGGCGCGCTGCTGCACCTCGTCCAGGTAGGCGTCGATGTTGTCCGGCGTGATGGAGCGGTCGGTGA
>NW_004457417.1:2129-43010 GCF_000313135.1 Acanthamoeba castellanii str. Neff
CCCCCCCCCCCAACCTCAAGCATTGCCGCAAGGCTGTTCAACTGGAGGCGCTGACGGCTCCCCTGTCTTGCAATGCGCGTGCGTGTACCACCAGCAAAGTGGTCGTGTCACCGGCCGAGCGCAGTCGGTCGGCGGTGCTGGTCACGGGCACCTCGTCGGGCATTGGCCGGGCCGCCGTCGCGCGACTCGCAGCCTCTGGCTTCCACGTCTTTGCGTGCGCGCCTGCCTGCCTGCCTCCCTCCCTCCCCAGCGAGTCACTATGGGTCGCTCACGTCGGCTGCCGTGGCCACAGGTCGGTGCGAAAGGACAAGGACGCGGCGGCACTGCAGAAACTGGCGGACGAGCTGGGGTGCCGGGACCGCATCACGCCGGTCATGATGGAGGTACGGAGGACAGGCCTCTCCCCATGGGCGCGGCGTACGTCGTTGCTGAGGCCGTGCGTGCGTGGGTTCGTTCAGGTAACGGACGAGCAGAGCGTGGCGGATGCCGAGCAAGTCGTGCACAAGTGCCTGGACGAGCAGGGCCTCAAGTTGATGGCGATCATCAACAACGCCGGCATCGCAGGCAGAGGTCAGCAGCTTCGCCGTCACGTTCTAGTTTCCTTTCTCGCCAACGTGGCTGACCTTTACGCCTTGATGTGCTCTACAGCCCCCGTTGAACTCGTCAGCCCCAAGAACGTGCAGCACATGATCAACGTACTCACCCACGTAGCGTGTTGTGTGTGTGTGTGAGTGAGTGCGTGCGTGGGTGCGTGGGTGTGGCGCGTGGATTGTGTACTAAATAGGCAGCCCCACCGCATCATGGCGGACAGGTGAACGTGATGGGCGTGCTCCACATCTGCCAAGCCTTTCTGCCGCACCTGAGGGCCGCAGGCGGCGGTGCCACGATCGTCAACATCTCCTCGGTGCTTGGCGGCTTCGTGGTTCCCTACCGCTCCGTCTGTACGCGCAACCGTTCAGCTGGCATTGCCCTGTGCCGCCGGTGGCACTGACATCATTGCATCATTGACGGCTTGGTATGTTGTGTGTGGTATCACGGGACTTCTTCCAGACTCGGCATCGAAGGCGGCGATGGAAGCTCTGTCGGACGGGCTTCGCGTTGAGCTCCGGTCGTGGGGCATCAACGTACGCCGCTACATGCGACTCTGTTGGTCGGTCAGCGCTTTTGCTCAGGCTCACACACAATGCGCAGGTGGTGGTCGTGCAACCGGGCTACGTGCAGACCGACATCAGCCTGAACAGCTTTGCCGCTGATCTCGAGTACGTCGTCCGTCGTTGCTCTCTTCTCTCATCGCGCATCCCCTTGTCGAGCTGCAGTTGTGTGACTGCGATTTCGCGCTGGTTGGTACGTGGTCGACAGGTTGGCCAAGTGCCCCAAGGAGAGGGCGGTGCTGTACCCCTACTTCGGGCAGTGGCTCAAGAAGAAGGCGGCGGCCGCTGGTCGAAGTCAGCACATCGATCAGGGCATCCCGCCCGCCGAGGTCGCACACCTGCTCGAGAAGATCATCACCGTCCGTCGGCCCCACGCAAGGCACTCACTCCCTTGTGCGACACACAGCAACAGCTCACCACGCATTCTGCACACACTCACACTCGCCCGATGCCCGCACCAGGTACATGGTAGGGCGCGAGGCCTGGGTCGTACGGCTCTGCCGCGTGTTGCCCACCTTCATCCTCGACTGGGTGTTGTTCACCTACCTGGCCCAGAGCTCATCCTGAGCCACTCGCGACAAGGGATTTAATTTATAAATTAAAAATATGAACTATTTTTGTTTCGGTTTACTTTGAGTCAGATAAGAACACGATGGAGTAGGAGACCAAGGTTCGCCAACCACTCCCTCCGTTTGGGTTGGAGACGACTCACCCCCCCCCCACGGGGCGCCTTGGAACAGGTGGAGTTGATAGACACCGCGCAGTTCACCGAGCTCGTGGGCTCAGGCGGGTTCGGGCTTATCATGGGCCACGCCAGCCAGCCTCGCGCTCTCAAGCTCTACTACGACGCTGGAGACAGCAGCGCCGCGCGCCACGAGGCCTCGCTCATGGCCGCAGCGCGCACCGCCATCGGCCGCGTGAGCCACCTTATGACGCAGCTGGGCGGCGTGCCACACCCCCTAGGGCACACCTCGGCCGCGTCTGTCGCCCACAACCACCACTCCTACGCCTGCGCGCTCGAGATGGAGCGCGTCCGAGCCCCACCAGGCGTTGAGCCGCCAGGCCTCGTACACGTCATCCTGCGCGCTGGCTACGAGTCGAGGCTCGACCGCCACTGGGGCCGCGACACCAACAACCGCAGCATCGGGGCGCACAACCCCTCGCGCGGCTTCTTCGCCACGCCGGCCTACCTGGAGTCGCTTCTGGGTGCGCTCCCGGCGGAGGTCAGGGGCGACCTGGTGCGCGTCGCCGACGTCGTCGAGCGGTGCGGGTTCATGTGGGCCGCGATCGTGGCCTTGGGCAACGTCGTCCCTCTCGACGTCGAGTTCCTACTCGGGCTCGACGCCGCTGGGCAAAGGCTGAGCGTGTGGGCGCTGGACTACAACCTGGCCCAGGCGGTGCCGGCCGACGCGACGGCCGAGGCCATCGCCAGGCTGCTGGTGGTCGGTGTGCCCGAAGCCGTGGGCGCGGGGCTCGACCTCTACATTCCAGATGGTGACGGTCCCTGGTTCGAGGCGTGGAAGAAGGGCGCCACCATTGCCGTGGCCCATTGTCGCGGCACTGGCCTGGCCTCGCCACAAACGCTCCACGGCCTCATCCTCGCGATCGAGCGACTTCAAGATGAGTGAAGTGCAGCTTGAACCATGTAGGACGGCCACCACGGCGCGTATGTAATGGGTTTATTGACGAGGGGCGACAAAAGGGTGGCGACACCTCGGGGGCTAATTGTCATAACGCCTGGCCGGGGGGCCATCGGGGTCCTCCTCGTCCTTCATGGTCTGGAAGGCCCGCGTCTGTCGCGGCAGGCGCAGCACGGTCGACCCCCTCTTCTTCCACAACTGATGAACTCCCAAAACCACGCCGGCAAGGGCCAACATAAGAAAACCCAGGGCAATGAGTCCGGCGACGACGACCCATGCTACTAAGCCCCCATCAATCTCTGCGTGTGTGTCGTGTGCGTCGTGTGTCGTGTGATCAGACCACCATGTAATGTTCTTTTGATTGAAGGGGATTGAGGCCCTCCCGGCATACCCGAATCAGTGTATCGGCATGATACAGTTTCATTGAACAGGCGGCACTCACACTCGAGCTGCATTGCAACACCACAGAGAGGGTAAGACGATGATTGGGTGAGGGGAATAAAACGTAAGTGATGATGGGGAGGGGCAGAACGAGGAACTTACGGTGTAGAAGAACTCCAGATCGAGGTCGTTGAGGCAAAGGCAAAATTGAAGCGAACGCACCGCACTGCGCGAGAGGCAGTGCAGCACGCGCGGGTCGTGCAGCGAGTGCTGCGAGGTGTGATCACCACGGGTGAGGACGAAGGACGAGGCCAAGAAGAAGGTGAGGGCAGTTACGAGAAGAAGAGAAGAGGGCATGGTGGTGTGGGGTGACAGTTGTCGAGTGCAGGTCTTTTTTTGGTTCTCGTGAAGCTGAGGTTTCACCGAAACTTGTGTTTTCCAGCTGTTTTCCCACCTTCAAAACGTCGACAGTAACTATTTCAACGGTCGTCTTGTTTTCCCGCCAAAAGCCTAAAGGGAAATAAACATTTTAACATAATACCTCGAAGAAGATGAGCACCAGGAGACCATCAGCTCTTGAAGATGGAGGTGTGGACTTCTTCGCGGTAGCGGGCGCGAAGCAGGTGTTGAAGTCGTTCAACAAGTCGACCCTGACCCAGCTGTGGTGCCACTGCGCCCGGGCCAACCAGGCCGCGGCCCCGTCAGCGCGGCGCGACCTCATCGCCGGCCTGCGGAAGGTGGTCGAGCAGGCGGGCAACCGGCACCTCACCGAGCTGCCCTCGCTCGACGTTCTGCGCAGCGTGGCCGTCGGCCTCAAGGTGCCGCTCACCCGGAACAACCCGAGCAAGGTCGAGTGCGCCAAGCGCATCACCGAATACCTCCAGGACAATGGGCTCGACTTCATGCTCGACAGGCTCGACGACGCCCAGCTGGCTGCCCTGTGTGAGGTATTTATTTTTTATTTTTATTTTTATTTTTATTGGACATAGCATTTTATTGGCTTATTCTATTCTAAAACATTTATGTATGAGGCATTGGGGATGGTGCTGGCGGTGGGCGAAGGCGAGCAGCCGCTCGACCGACACCGCCGCAGCCTTAGCATTCGCGCGGCCATCAACAGGTACGTAGGCCTCTCTCATCATGCTCCAGACTCTGCATTCTCATCACCGTGACACGACACGCACGACACCGACACGCGTACGCGACACGCATGACACGATACCACACGTACGACATGCACACCACTGAAGTGCGGGACTGCACTCCTTCATGGCGTCGCTCGATGTAGCGCTGGTCGAGCAGATGGCCAAGGACGTGGGCATGCCGCTGACCGAAGACCACCCGGGCGACAAGGTGTCCAAGAAGCGCAATAAGAAGGGCGCCCTCATCACTTACATCCTCACGACCGCGCACCAAGGCGGCCATCAGGCCGGCCCCGGCTCCTCCACCGCCGCGGCTGCCGACGAAGTAGCAAAGGAAAAGACGGAGGAAAAGACGGAGGAAAAAGGTAAGGAAACGGAGGAAAAGATTGAGGAAAAAGGTAAGGAAAAGGCGGATGGAGAGGAGGACGGTGAGCTGGACCTGGACAATCTGGCCCAGTACCCGCTGGCCAAGCTGAAGGCCTACTGCGTGGAGGAGCAGCTTACGGTGGCCAAGCCCGCCACCAAGAAGAGCTACATCGCCGCCATCACGGCCCACAACGACCGACTCGCCCGCGAAGAGGAGGAGGCCGAGCTTCATAAGCAGAAGCGGAAGGAGAACAAGATGAAGGAGAAGGAGCTGATCACCGCCACGACCTCTCCGGCTGTGGCTTCCGCGCCGCCATCGTCTTCTTCATCGTCGTCGTCGGGTGCTGCTGCAGCCGTAACGAGCCCCACGCCGAAACGCTACAAGATGCTGACGCTGGTCAAGAGCGAAACGCTGGGCGCCAAGACGGCCGTCGCTAGCCCCGCGCCAGCGCGTCAAGAAACCACGACACCCCAGACGCCCACGAAGGCTCCCGTCGCTGAGGTGTGTGTGTCATGTGTGTCGTGTGTGTGTCGTGTCGTGCGTGCCATGTGTGTCGTGTGTGTCGTGTCCTAACTAAGATGCTACAAGGTGGCTACGCCAAAGAGCAAAGGTCGGAAGAGAGCGAGGGAGGAGGAGCAGGCGCCCAGGAAGGAGGCCCCGCTGGCGCCGGCGAGCTCGAGCTCAGGTACCAGCAATGACGACGCTGTGTGCGAGGTGCTCTCGGGCATCGGGCTGGCCAAGTATGCTGCCAAGTTTGCCGCCGAGGTACGCGTGTCATCCACACGGCCGATGGTGATTGACGATTGATGATGATGACACTGAATGCCATCGTCACTCGTCGTCATCGTCAGGAAATCGATATGGCGGCGCTGCTTCTTCTTGATGAAGGCCACCTGGTCGCGCTCGGCATGCCGCTGGGGAGTCGCATCAAGCTGCTCCAACAGATCAGCATTCTCAAGGAGGAGGAAAGACAGCGCCAGGGCAGCAGCAGCAGCAAGAAGCCCAGGAAGGCCGAAGCGAAGTCGGACGAGGAAAACGAAAAAGAGAACGAAAACGAAGACAAGAACGAAGAGAACGAAGACGAGAAGGAGGCGGAGGCGGAGGCGCCAAAGCCCGTGCGCAGGGCAAAGCGCCGCCGTTCGGAGTTCGAACAGCTGGCCGAGCAGCAGAAGAAATGGGAGCGGCGCCTCGAGGCCAGAGAGAAGAGGAGGAGCTTCACGCCGGACCCACTCGGCGACTTGGTCCTGCAGGAGGGCGGAGGCGAAGCCGAGAAGGAAGAAGAGAAGGAGGGCGACGTGCTGCAGCCCAACCAGGAGCCGGTCGGCGTGGCGGGGTTGGCGAATGACACCGCCGGCGTGATTGACCTGGTTGGCGCGTGAGCGTCATGACCAGATCTGGCAAATGAACAAAATGCGGTACTTTTACTTGAAACGGGGTCCGACAAGGCGCTAACAAAAATGGGGGTGTCCACTCACACATCACACTCAATCACACTCACACTCGCTACACATGTACATCATCGTCCTCGAGGGCGTCGATCCGCTTCTTGAGCTCCATGCCCAGCTCGAGCTTCTTGCGTTCGTACTCGGCGAAGAGCTGGTGTCGCCGGTCCTCCAGCGAAGCCTTAGGCGTCGTTGGTGTTGTCTCTGCCGATGAGGGCGCAAGGACGTTGAACGAAGCCGTCAGACCACCGATCGAGACGATAAACTCTCCCGGCTCGATCGTTGGCGCATCATCCTGGGGGGGGGGAGCGTATTAGGGCACACAACGACACGCGCGCACACGCACCACCGCACACGCACCACCGCACACGTACATGCACACGACCGTGCGCGAACGATGGAGGGGTCACGTACAATGCCGATGAAGGACATGTCGGTCTCGTCGAGGGTGAATTGCACCTTGACCGACTGACCGGCGGTGATGTTGAGCTTGGTGAAGCGGCGCAGCATCTTCACCTCAGGCGCCACCGAGGCGTACACGTCGCTCAAGTACTGTAGCGCGTTGTGTCATCATCAGCAACCGACCGAGGCGGCGGTCCGGTGTGCGTATCGCGTGTTGTGTCATGTGTGTGCGCGTGCGGCGGTGTGCGAGTAAAGAGTGAGTGGCGTACCAGCTGTACGACCTCCATGCCAGCGACCTTGCCGGTGTTTTTCACCGTCACGGAGACGCCAACGCTCTGGCCCATGCGCACGTTCAGGGAGGAGACCGTAAGGTCCGAGTACTCAAAATCTGCAAAAAGAACGAAAGAGAAGAGGGGGGAGGAAGAGAGAAGGTCCAATTCAGTCCCGTGGCGCGTGTTTTTAGGTCCGAGTCAAGCCGTGCTGCGTACTGCTGAACGAGAGTCCGAAGCCGAAGGGATACAGAGGCGTGCCCGGGTCGGAGTAGGAGTGATAGTAGGGCACCCGGATGTCGCCCGTGCGCTGTGAGCCACACCATCGCGACGGTGACGTGTCATTAACGCTGAAACCTCCGAACAAGAGCAAGAACAAGAACTGTAGAAGCGAAGGCAGTGTGCGTACAGCATGGTAGGTGTAGGGGAGCTTGCCCGACGGGTTCGTGATGCCCCACAAAACCTCGGCCACGGCTTGACCGCCCTCTGCAAGCGTTGCATGTATGTGTGCGGTGGTGCGTGTGCGGTGGTGCATGTGCGTGTGCGTGTTATCGGGTCATCCGCTGCGTTAGCACGGGCGAGCTTGGGTGTGAGCAATTGGCGAAGTCGGTGAATGAAAAAGTACGGGGGCCTGGCAGGTAGGCGTGGATGATGGCGTTGGCCGAGGCAATGACGGACTGGGGCAGGATGCGGGGCCTGCCCTCGACCAGAACGATGATCATGGGCTTGCCCAGCGACGACAGGTTCCGCAGCAGATACAACTGTTACCACGCATCAGGGGGCAGGTCAGACCAGCGCCGCGCACCAAAGCGAGCGCAGGCTGAGACTAGGCAAGAGAGAGCACCTGCGAGGGTGAAAGCTCGAGGCTCTCGATGTCGCCGTCGTCGGTGTTGACCGAATCCTCGCCGACGGTCAAAATGAGAAGGTCGGCCTTCTGGGCCTGCAGATACAGCATACGAACACACACACACGCGCGCCGGTCAGAAACACACACACGACACACGACACACTCGGACGGAGAGAGAAAGGGGAATGCTGACCAAGTTGTAGGCGTCGGCCATGGCCACCTCCGGGCAATCCGTGAAGTTGCAGCCCAGCGAGAATCCGACGGTCGAGCCGGCGGGGGCCTGCTGGTTGATGTTGAGCAGCAGCGTGGACGAAAAGGCATAGGCGCCCCACTCAGCTTCGCCTATTGCGTGCAAAAGAGAAAAAGAAAGAGAAAAAGAGAAAAAGCGTGTTAATCGCAGCACTTACGACCCAAATGGGTTCGGGGGAGGGACGCACTAGCGCCTTGCTTGTGGAAAGTATAGCCTCCGCTCAGTCCGCCAATGGTGTTGCCTGCGTGCCAAGACCACCGCATACAAAGCGGTCAAGAAGAAGCAAACGAAAAATAAAGAGAAAGAGAAAGAGAAACGGAGCTCCAATGAACAATAACAGGACGGTACCGGTGGGGCCGGAGAGGATGATGTTCTTGTAGGTGCTGTTGAGCGGCAGAATGCCGTCATTCTTCAAGAGCGTAACCGACTCGCGCGCTACTTGAATGGCAAACTCCCCGTCTGCAAATAAACGATGAACGATCAATTGATTAGCCCGCATGAGCTTGGGGGGGGGGCGTGATGGCACAAAGAAATTGAGGGCACGTACCGGCGTTGCTGCCCACAGTGGGGATGTTGGGGTTGGTCATGCTGCCGTAGGGGTTGTCAAAGAGACCTGGAAGAAGAAGAAGAAGGGTCACGTATGCACAGGTCAGCTGAGCCCAAGCCCCACCCACGCGCACGCGCTACATTCGCTGGGGGGGGGCAAACGCACCGAGCGCTTTCTTGAGGGCGAGGATGTCGCCGGCAGCCTGGTCGATGAGCTTCTGAATCGTCGGTGACGTCTGCGCCAGGGAGTACAGGGTGTCCGCAAAGCTCAGGTCCTGCCGGCACATTGACGACACGGTGGTGCAGTCTCCGGTCAGCGAAGGGCGGGCTCATCGTGTGGGTGGGTGGGGTGTGAGGCCGCGACGAGGTTCTCCCTGTCGACAACAAAGAACGCACCTGGGTGTTCATGCTGAGTTCGACACCAGCCTGCACGGCCAGGGCGACGGCCTTTTCCGCGGTGGGCGCAACGTGGTGGAGGGTGCGGAGATCGTCGATGCCTCCCGGACCACTGCGCGCAGTGAAGTAGTTAAGTAATTAATTAATGGTGGAGCGAAAGAGCGAAGAGCGCACATACCTGGTGATGACGCCGGTGAACTTGAGCGAAGTGCGCAGCATGGTCTGGAGGAGGTCGCCCGAGGCGTGGATGGGCACGCCGTTGATCGACCCGGGGCCGATCATCACGCTCGGCGCGCCGGCGGCGATGGCCGCCTCAAAGGGCGGCATGAAGTAACGCTTCAGCATGCGCGTCGAGATCTGGTGGTGGCAAAGGCGGTGAGAGCTCTCAGAGCCGTCAGATGTGGGCCGTGACTGCGAACACGTACCCAGGAGGTGGACTTGGCCTTGCCCGAGATGGGGTCACCGACGCCGATGAAGTGCTTGAGCATGGAGGCGACGTTGGTCGGGTTGGCACCACCAGGCGAGAGCGTAGTGTTGCCCTGGAGGCCCAACACCGTGGCCACGCCAAGCTGCGCAATGAGGTACGGGTCCTCTCCAAACTAATATTGTGTGGCGCGCAGATCACATTAGCCATCGAAGAAGAAGAAGAAGAAGAAGAAGAAGAAGAAGAAGAAGAAAGAGCCGGCTTGACCATGTGGGCGGGCACGTACGGTTCCATACATCGACGGCCAGAGGGGGTTGAGGGCAACGTCCAAGATGGGCGAGCCGACCAAGGGCAGGTTCGCGGTTCTGTACATGAAATCATTAGGTAATGACTCAAAAATATATAGTAGAGTAATAATGTAATCATAAAACTAACCAATCACGCAAGCCCTGCGTACCTGGAGTCCTTGGCGGCGATGGCAGCTGCCTTGGTCACCAGCGCAGGGTTCCAAGTGGCGGCGAGGCCGATAGCCTATTTATATATATATACACCAGAACCCAAAAGCGAGGGTTGTTGGATCTGACGAAACGGAAACAGCAGCTTGGGATGCTAGGACGTACGTGAGGGAAAAGCGTAGCGCCGTACACGTAGTTCGCACCTGGAGCATGGCCACAGGTTTGGACGTGAATCACCGCACAAGCACCACCACCAGCGCACAGGCACACGACACACAAGCCAACATCCAAGGGGGCGTACCGTGCACGTGGTCAACGTAGTAGAGAATTGGTACGGACGAGTTGTCCAGCCCGGTGGCGATCTTCTGAATGGTGTTGGTGAACTCGATCCACTACGCACACGTGCGGCCCATATGGGTGTGGTTAGAGTGGCAGTAGGGGCTTAGTGGGGTGAGTCGTGAGTCGTGCCTGGGTGACGTTGAAGCCAGAGACGGGAGTGCCACCGGGGGTGAGAGGAAGCATGCCAGCGGCGAACGGGCTGATGGACAGACAATTGACAAACGAACAGCGTGAGCGCCAATGGCGATGTGCTGATGGAGATGATGGTTGACGAGGCCAGCATCAAAGTCGTACCTGTTGGCGATCGAACCGATGCCATATTGGCTGACGACCTGCGGCAGGTTCACAAGAATGAGTTGCGGTGCGTGGTTGGAGAGCAGAGCAGTGCAGAGCAGAGCAGAGCAGAGCAGTGCACGCCGCACCTTCTGGAGCAGGTTGGTGTCCAGAGCAGCGACGGGGTTGCCGCTCTTGTCCTTCTGCAAAAAATAGGAGATGTCCAACTACGCGGGGCCACCAAGAGGTACGGAGAATGAATTAAAGTCTAAGTAAATTATACATCAAATGGAAAGGGGAGGGAGAAAGGAGGGAGCGGGGGAAGGGGGCACCTGGGTCATCTGGCCGATCTTCTCCTTGAGGCTCATGGCAGCAAGTTTCGTGTTTACGAATTTGCGAATCATAGGATCGCTGAAGGGGTCACCCGCAGGAGCTGCAGCCGCAACTGCGAGCGTGAGGAGAAGGAGCGCGCCCACGCCGACGGCGCCAATCCGCTGCATCTCTCTCTCTCTCTATTCTCTGCCTTTCCCTCTATCCCTCTCGATTGACCCTGACTTGCCGCGGTGCTGCTTCTCTGCTCTTCACCCGAAGAAGATGTTGTGCTCACCACCACACAAACAAACGCCGAGAGCAGAGCCTGGGACTGGGGCTGCCGCAACGATCGCCCCGAGACTGAGTATTGCAAAAAATTAAATACAGAAAAAAGCTGGCGAAAATCCTCGCTATTGCAATCGTGGTTATTTTCCGGATTTTGGAGCTGAGCCAAACACGCACACGGGGGTAAGGCACACGGTGCAACTCTCTTTTCACTGCAGTGAAAACGGAGACGAAGCACGCCAGGAGGAGAAGAACCAGGCCGAGGTGGAAGAGGAGAACGAAAAGTGAGGCGTGTGCTTCGTTTCTTGCACTCGGCCAAGAACGACGTTTGACAAAAACACAACGCACACAACGCATCAGCATCAACGTGCACTGACGCAGCAGCGAAGCAGGTTCGAAGAAGAGAGAAAAACAAAAGGAAATTGTCCAACCCCGACATTGCGTATTGGGTAATACTCCACCCTGTGCCCGACACAGCTTGCATCACCAAACCAACTCAACAAGCCACACGAGAGAGGCTCAAGAAGAAGCCAAGCTTTTTACTATTTTTTAATATCATGATGGAAGGAGTGGCCATACCCGAGGCGACTGTCTCGACGCGAGCACGCCGCGACACCATATCCGCGGGCTCCACCATCAAGAAGTCCAAGTCCGAACGCGTCGCCCAGGCGCCCACGCCGATGGCCTTCAACTTTGGGTCGCTCCCTCTCGAGGACCGCTTCGAGTGGGCGGGCAAGAACGTCATGATAGAACGACCTGTCAAGGGCGGGAGCGGCGACTATGCACCCGTGCTCGAGACCCCCTCGTGTCCAGTCGCCGCAGCGGCGTCGGCCGCGTTGGCGGCTCTGCTGGCCGTGTACAGCCACAACAACTGGATGCCCGACGACGAGACCGACTGCTGCCTCAAGTGCCAGAAGGAGTTCACTATGACCTTTCGACGGGTACACCTTTGCCCTTCTCTTTGTGAGGGGGGGGGTTAGCCTTCGCTTTCGCTTTCGTTTTATTTTTTTCTGTATTACTTATTTTTATATTTTTTTTTGTATTTGTTGTGCTTGTTTTGTTCCGGTTTATGTCCCTTCTTATTTTCCTGTTTGTGGATCTTTCTCGCACAATTCGTTCATTGGCGAAAAAAAGAGAGGATATTTAGCCTGCCTGACTCACGTGTTGTCTCTCTGTGCGACGTGTGCAGCATCACTGTCGCAACTGCGGCCTCATATTCTGCGCTCTCTGCACTCCTCAAGCCATCACGCTGCCCGGTACGTCCTCCACTTCGCTGTTTCCCCCTCCATTCCTCTCTTTTCTTGTCTTGGTCGGCCCTCGTCGCTTACTTGGCGCCGTGTTTCGCGTGCGTTCCCATGGCAACAACAGACAAGGGCTATCGAGAGAGCGTGCGGGTGTGCGAGGCGTGCTTCAAGGTGGTGAGCGAATACCTCCAGGTCAAGTACTCGGAGGATTGAACGTGCTCTCCTCTTCGCTTCATTCTCTTCACTTCTCCTTCCTCTTTTATGCCACACACATAACCAATGTACAATCACACGTCGATGACATCACCCAGACATACACATAGTGTACCGTGCAGCCTCAAAGAGTGGCTGCACAGATAACAACAAATACATACATACGTAAAATAATAATATTTGGTTCTTTGTCGAATATTTATATATATTTGCTTGGTACCGATCAACATCTACTCCATGTTGGCGAGGGAGATCTTCTCGCCAGGCTTGAAGGCCGGCAGACCGAGGTAGGGGCAGCTCGCGCATCGGAACGCGTCGCCCAAATAGCACTGCACACGCCACACACAGCACGACACGACACCACACACGCACATGCATCAGTAAAAGGGAATTCAGGAGTGAGTGGAGAATGACGGTGGGCGTACGCTGCCACAGGACGAAGCCTGTTCGGGGGTCTTCTTCTTGACCTCCTGCCCGGCCTCGAGCTCCTCGGCAAGGCCGCACGAGCAGTCCTTGCACGCCTTCTTCTTGCCGCTCGCGCTCGTGCCGCAATCAAACACTGAGACACAGCGGCGACACAACACGGGAATTGTGTGGTCAGCTGGCGGCTGTGGACTTGACTTACAGGGACACAAACACACCACACACACAAGAAAGCGCGATTGGGGGTTTGCTGTGGCTTACCCTTGTCCGGCTTGGCCAAGTCCTCCTTCTCGAGGAGGGCGTCGTCTTCGATCAGATCGCCGTCGTCGGCGTCCAGCTTCCAGGTCGAACCGACAGAAACGGGCTTGGCCACGGGGATGCTCGCATCGATCGTGTCATCTGTTGGTCGCGAAAGTCGGTGAGACTACTCAAACCATTACCACCACCAGCGGAAGATGGAACGGCAGTTGTTGCGTTGAGGGCGCGCACCTGCGGAGAGGGACCAGACGGGGGCAGCGGAGACGGGCTTCGAGGACTTGGGAAGCGAGAGTGCGGCCGAGGCTCCGAACTCCCAGTTGGGCTTGACCGAGCGAATCTTTACGTGAAGAAGAAGAAAAAGAAGAAGAAGGACAAGAATCATCAATATCAACACCATCCATGCTAACGATGGGTTGTGCGTTGTGCCTTACCTCGTAGGTGGCGATTTGGGTCTGCACGTCGGCGGAGCCATTGAGCGCGGGGAAGGAGGCCACAGACGAGGCGCCCTGGGTGTTCTGGAAGGTAGTCGACGTGAAGCCCGAGATGAGCAGCGCGCTCTCCACCTCCTTCTCCGTGCGCAGGGCCGTCACGATGCCCTCCTGTCATCATCAAAGCAGCAGCACAATTGTGGGGCACATGAATACCGGTGGTTGTAAAGGAGGGTGGGGGGGGGCGGTGTTGTGGCGTACCTTGGAGCCGAGCAGCAGAGGCTCGCGCAGGACGAGCGAACCGGAGGGCTTCAGCACGCGTGCCAGCTCGAACAGGAAGTCGGTCTGGTGGCCAGCAGCCGAGGCGCCGATCGAAATCACCATGTCGTACGTCGACGAAGGCTCGCCAATTTTATCTTCAAAGATAATTGTCATCATTTATAAAATCTTTGCATCGTAGCAGCGCTTGGTGGCTGGAGGAGTGTGGAGAGTGCAGTGGGACTTGCATCCAGATGAAGACAGATAAGGGTGGGTGGGTACCGTCGGTGATTTGGGGGCGAGAGATGACCTTGACAGCGCCATCGCTGCCGACGATTTCCTGCAGCTGTGAAACTTCCGGTGGCACGGCCGGGGCCGGCGTAATGTAAAGGATCTTATCCCCCTTTTTGTACGAAGATTGATCGGCCATGTTGCTGCTTGTTGTTTGTGATTATTTGTTGTAATAATGAACTAGATAAAAATAAATGATGTTTTGGTACACTTTTCGCGGCGAAATAGCAACTCCCAACTCCGAGTAAAAAATCGTCACAACGTGGCGAGCGCACGGTCAGGTGCACAGCTTCAGCCATGCAGGAGGGAGCTGACGTGAAGACGCTTCTGTCTTCCCTCTCCACGGTCACCCAACGCCTTCTGTTGAGTCACCTGGTCCCCGAAGAACCGCAGCCAGCGCGGGCCGCCCCGGTACTGTCGCGGCTGTGCGAACTGGTCGAGGCACGGGGGCCGCAGCAGCTGGGCGCGAGGCTTAACTACCACGTGCTGCGCAGCCTCTGCGCCACGCTTCAGCTCGAGCTGGCCTCGACAGCCCCGACCAAGGACGAGTGTCTCCGACAGTTCGTCGCCTTTCTCAGCGGGCGTCCTTCTGCCTACGCGCTACGTCGGCTGGCCCAGGAAGACCTTGACGTTCTTTTTGAGGTGCGTTCCTGTGTATCCCCTGGGCGTACGTGCGCGTGTGCCGCACTCATTCTTCGAAACACGCAGACTTTAGCTCCGACCGAGCAGAAGCCAACCACGAAAACCGCCCTGCGCAGGTTCCTCGCCACGGCCATCACAAGGTGCGCCTGTCTTGTGTAACCCTCGTGT
This sequence comes from Acanthamoeba castellanii str. Neff, assembly GCF_000313135.1. NCBI lineage: Eukaryota > Discosea > Longamoebia > Acanthamoebidae > Acanthamoeba > Acanthamoeba castellanii. Next base: position 16,976 of record NW_004457417.1, read on the forward strand.
GTGTGTCGTGTGGTCTACTTGTGAACTTGTTTAACACAAAAGTGAATTCAAATTTAAAAATGTGAAGCACGGGCGTGCGGTCGTGGCTGGACTCCCTGCCCAAGGAGCTGGCTGAGCGCGTGGCGTTCGATCTGGACAAGGAGCCGGCCGAGGGAGCGAGTCTCACCGACACCATTCTCACCGCCCCTCCCAAGCGGGAGTTCAACGTGGCCGACCCCGATGACGAAGTCATTCAAGATGGCGATGGCGATGGCGACGACGACACCACCGTCCCTACCAAGAAGGAGAAGAAGGAACCGATCAGGAGGGGTCGAGCGATGCGACAAGTCGCCAAGAGGCGCAGGTCTGCGCCAGCGGCAGGTTCCAGCAAGCCACCGGCAAAGAAGAGGAAAAGGCGAGCCAGCGAGGTGGCTCAAGATGAAGAAGAGGACCACGAGGAAGAAGAGGAGGAAGAGGGAAGCGAGGATGCCGCCATGTGCCATCCTGAGGTGGCGACGCTGCTCCAGACCATCGGCTTCCATCGCCACGTCCCCCTGTTTGCCGAAAAGGTGCTGTCGCCACCCCACCAACCGCGTTTGCGAAGCTGGACTCCTCTCATGCAGTAACCCACCAGGGAGTCACCCCAGAGCGGCTGATCGCGATGAAGGAAGCGGACTTGACCAGGGAGCTGGGCATGAGCCTCCGCAACACGCGGAACTTGACTGAGTGCCTGTCCACCCTGCGCAGGGAGCTGGCCGAATGCAGGGCCGTGACGCACCACCACCATCATCATCGTTGCCGTCGTTGTGGTTGTCATCACCTTCGCCGACGTCATTGTCATCGTCATCGGCGCCGCAGACGGAACAGAGGAAACCTAGAACCAGGGCCGAGGTCCGTGACCTCGTCACCCAAGGCCGCAAGTGGGCGCGAGCGGACTCCTGCAAGGCCGGCAAGCAGATCACCATCAGCAAACTGCTCCCCTCGCTCCACCCAGCCAAGACCAGGCCTTCCCACCATGTCAGTTCACCGCCCAAACCAGTCGGCCAGACCACCAGCGCTGGCGATGCCGCCCGCTCCAGCGCAGCTGTGGTGCCTGGCACAGGCCGCCTTGTCCGCAGAAGGCGCCGCATGCTGGCCCCCGCACCCGACGAAGGCCCAGATGTGGAGGTGGACCTCGATGTAGAAGACGACGTGATCGTGATGGAGGAGGACGGGATCGAGGTGGGCGGGGAGAGGCCTGAATCTATGCACGTAGGAGCCATCCAGCGATCGCCAGCAGGAGATCATCAACGATGACCTCGAAGAAGAGGAGTGGGACCCCACCGCCACCCAAAACTCAGGGTACAACCTGACCAAGAGGTTGGCAGAGGGAGTTGGCCCAGAAGAGGACTAACCATGCACGCTCCACCGCACACGCACCACACGCACAGGACCACTGCATAGAGCACTCCAGCACCTCTTGGCCACCCAAATGCATGATTCTTGGCCACTTTGAGCAGCGCTGGTCTTGTCATCACTGTTGTTGCTGTGGTGATGTGGCATTGCAAGCGCCTGGGTTTGTCAACTTTGTGCAGGTGCTCAATCGCAAATCCAGGGCCAGCTGGTGTCAACAAAGAGTCAGGTCTTGCCATCGAGCTGGGATGCTCCGTTCTCAGTTGTCCTGCGTGCCATTTTCCTGACAACTCTTTCTCTAAAATAAAAAAGTAAATTAAAAACACAGCGAGGAGATGGGGAAGGTGTTCAAGACGTACTTGTCGGGAAGCGTCGTGTATACGTGCTCCAGATGCAACTCCCACCTCGCCCGAGCCGACGAAATAGTGTCCAAGGTACCAAATCACCCATTCACAATCTCGGAATGAACCATTTAATCGTAACTCTCCCAACAGGCTTTTCAGGGACGACACGGCCAGGCGTACCTCTTCAGTTCTGTGTACGCCCCTACCAATTTGTTCAGATTTATGTATTTAATTAATTTTATTTTAGTAATATTCTGGAAAAATATCCCTTTAGTAATATGCGTGGTGCAGCGTGAACGTGAGTACAGGCCCGCGTGAAGACCGAATACTGCTGACCGGCCTCCACACGGTGGCCGACATCTCTTGCAATGACTGCCACAGCGTCGTTGGGTGGAAGTACGTACGTGTACCACCGCTCCAGCCACAGGTGTGCAAAAGTGCTGATGGCGCTTTGGGGCGTGTTTGTGCACGCGTGCATCACAGGAGGAGGCTGTGGAGGAGAGCCAGCAGTACAAGGTGGGCAAGTACATCCTCGAAAAGACCAAGCTCGCCAAGAAGACAGACCTGCAGTAGCCGTGGTAGCACGCTGTCCCGTGCCAGACTTGTAATTGTAGCCCACAAGAAAGGAGCGAGTTTTATTGCTTCAATCTCACACAATGGATTTTGAGGAGAAGATGAGGCTGGCAGAGGCCATTCACACTCTGCCCCCGCACCGCCTCGCCGAGATCGTGAGCATAGTCGCTCGTAGTGTTGAGCCACGGGAGGAGATTGAAATCGACATCGACCTTCTGTCGCAAGATGTGCTGCTTGAAATTAAGCGTGTTGTCGATGACGAGGTACATGGCGCAGCCAGCAATCAATCTCCATCCGAGGCACTAATCCTCCTCGTTCAGAAAATCAGTACCGAGCCGGCGAGTCGTGGCGCCACAGACTAGCCCAATTTCATTATCGATTTCAATCTGTACATTTATCTTGTATTTTATTAATCGTTTAATGAACGCACCTCACGCCCAACCACTTCGTGGTTGCTAATGGCGTGGCAGCAGGCATTGTGTTTGTGGCGAGCACCATTGCTGCGGTCTACAACCTTAAGGTACAGTACCAGGTGCCGCGGCCGCAACGAAGCAAAACTCCTGTGCTTGGCCGTGGTGGGAGTTGTAGCAGCGCCCATCATCCCAGCCAAAAGAGTACCTTCCTCTCCGACGCTATTCATCGCGCCGGTGGCTCTCGCCTCGCCGAGCACGATGGCGCGAAACAATCGTTCTAATTTCGCAAATCGCGATTGGCCGGCACGTGCACCAATCGAAAAATAGAACATCTATTCCCCGGTTGCATTTCCCCATCGCGCCGGTGGCTCTCGCATAAAAAGCTGGCGCAGACTCACTCCCTTTGTAATCTTTTAGCTTTTGCCCTCTGTCAGCACATTCACACGCTCTTCCAAGAACTCATGTCGTCGGAGGACCGGTTGAAACTGCGCACCAGCGACAACGGCCCCGAGGAGAGCTCGACTTCCTCGCGGACCATCGAACGCGACAGTGAGGATTCCTTCTCGCTGCCGGCCAGTGACAATGTACCTTCTTTACACCCTCTCTTTTGATTCCTGTCAGCTCCGGCCAGGTCTTGATGACATTGATCTTAACTCCTATGTGGTGTGGTGGCAGGACGAAGAGGATAACCAGCTGCGGATAAAGGTGGGCGATGATACTGTACTCCTCAAGGACCACCTGCGAGAGCAGAAGGGGATAAGCGCGCCCGACTATCGCCCGATCGAGGTCGTGGTCTCCCACCTCACGTGCACCGTCAAGGCGCCTCCGCCACGGCAGAAGCAGCTCACCGTAGGCACCCAACTCAACATCGTGGCCAAGGTCAAGGAGAAGAAGGAAGAGCTGGACCTTCTCCACGACGTCAACTTTTACCTCAAGCCCGGAGAGATGACGCTCCTGCTCGGCGCACCAGGTACGGCCCCCACCTCAAAAACGGCTTTCCGGAGTTGGTAACAGTTTTGGACTGACTCCTATCTCGTGCCAGGCTGCGGGAAGAGCACTTTGCTCAAACTCCTGGCGGGCAATCTGCCACACGGCGATAAGAAAGGAACGCTGTTGTTCAACGGCCAGGACCCAAGCCAGGGCAACTACAAGCGTTCGATCTCTTTCGTGCCCCAATCCGACACCCACATCGGTACGCCCCCTCCGTTTCTTGAACGTCTTCTTTCTTCGTTAGCTTCGCTTTAAGCTAATCGGCCCAATTTCTTTCGGCACACGGGCAGCTCAGTTGACGGTGAAAGAGACGCTGCGCTTCAGTGCCGACTGTCAGATGGCCCCGTGGGTCGAGCGGGCCGACCGTGCGCGCCGGGTGGACACCGTCCTCCAGGTGCTGGGCCTCTCCCACCGAGCCAACACCGTGGTCGGTGACGCGCTGCTGCGGGGCGTGTCCGGCGGCGAGAAGAAGCGCGTGACCATCGGCGTCGAGGCGGTCAAGGACTCGTCCATCTTTCTCCTGGACGAGCCAACTACCGGCCTCGACTCATCGGCCTCCTACGATGTACTCCCCCCTTGCGCATTAATGCAAGTGATGTGTATTAACAGTGTCTGCGTCGAAAGGTGCTTCGCACGGTGCGGCTTTTGGCGGACATGAAGGCCACGGTGCTGGCCTCGCTGCTCCAGCCCAGCTACGAGGTCTTCAACCTCTTCGACAACGTGCTGATCCTCACCCACGGCAAGGTGGCCTTCTTTGGCACGCGGCAAGAGGCGCTCGACCACTTCGCCAGCCTGGGCTACAGCAACATCGAAAACACCAACCCGGCCGAGTTCCTCCGTACGTTTGCCTTCAAGCCTCTCTTTTTTTTTAACTCCTATTCTCTTCCCGCTACTCACCGCTTTCCAATGCCGCACTACAGAGGAGGTGGCCGACAGCGGAGCGGGCTTCGTGGCCAACCCGGGCAAGTACCGACCCGATGCGCGGGCCTTGGACGACGAAGAGCAGGGGTACCAGGACGACTTCCACTGGCTCACATCCGACGAATTCGTCGACGCCTACCACAAGTCGCCCTACTACGAAAACACGCTCAAGTACATCGAGAAGAGCACTTCCACGTCCTCGTCAAGCAGCGACGTCAAGCTTTCGTCCAGCGATCCAGCACTGGAAGGTGGTCACCACGAGCCCGAGTACCCGACGTCGGGCCTCAAGCAGTTCTACCTCCTGACCAAGCGCGCCTTCACCAAGGAGTGGCGCGACATGGAGACGAACCGGTCGCGAATCGTCAGCGCCCTGTTCCTCTCGCTGGTGCTGGGCACCCTCTTCCTGCGCATCGGCAACCACCAGGACGACGCGCGTACGAAGCTGGGCCTGGTGTTCACCATCATGGCCTACTTCTCCTTCTCCTCGCTCAACGCGCTGCCCAACATCATCGCCGACCGCGCGGTCTACTACTATCAGCGCGACACACGATACTACTCGCCGTTGCCCTACATTCTCTCCAACATCTTGGCCGAGGTAAACCACCAGTTTCCGTGCGTGCCTGAGCGCGTTTTCCGTCAAACGAGCAACTCACCGTTTTGTTCAACACAGATCCCGATGACAGTGATTGAAACGCTCATTTACTGCTGCATCACGTATTGGATGACTGGCCTCAACTCGGCCGGCGATCGCTTCATCTACTTTGTGCTCATTTGTGGCGCCTACTACTTTGTACGCACTGCGCCGCGCCCTACTTTCCTGCCGTCGTGTGGCTCGCGGTTGCGGAGTCCGAGCTAACAATCACAAACAACAAAATCCAGATGACGCGCGCGTTCAACCGCTTCATCGCGTGCATTTCGCCCGACCTGGTCTCTGCGCAAGGCATCTCGCCCGTGTTCACCGCTCTGTCCATCCTCTTCGGCGGTTACATCATCACACGGGTAAGCACGTTCATGGACAATGATGTTTTATCACGCGACTAAGATTACTAATCATCCTCAACACCACCACTACAGACGGCTATACCTGGTTGGACCATTTGGTTCTACTGGATGAACCCAGCAGTACGTTAGCATGCAGCGCTGGCATGATGCTTCTTGTTTGCTGATCGTACAAGCGACGTCGTTGTTCGCTCTGTTATACTTCAGATCTACGGCTTTCAGGGGCTGGTGGCCAACGAATTCTGGGGCGAAACGTACTGGTGTTCGCCCGACGAATTGAGGCCCAAACCGAGCGATCCTCTCTTCAATGAACCATTCCCACTCGGCTACGCTGGTACGCACGCAACACACGACGCGCAACGTACCCGCAAACAACTAACTTCGCACAACGCACGCACGCACGCACGCACACAGGCAACCAGGCATGCCAGATCACGAGCGGAACGGACTACGCCGTGAACCAGTTTGATGTGTGGAACTACTCCTGGATCAAGTGGGTGTTTCTGGCCGTGGTCATCTGCTACTGGTTCATCTGGAACACGCTGGCCTTCCTTGCCTTGTGCTATGTCAGGTACGTTCATACACATGTCACCATGGCCACCATCACCCCAAACTAACTAGCTGCGCTCACCTCGCACTTTCGTTCTATCTTCGTGTGATTGTGTCTGGCCAGACACGATCCTCCGCCTGCCCAGCGCATGAAGGAAAAGGAGAGCACCGGTGAGGAGCTCGCCGAAGTCAATATCCAGCAGATCAAGCAGGAAGCAGCCCACAAGAAGAACAACAAGAAAGGTACGATAGCACGCGATGACGTAACCTTTCTTTGATCATTCGCTTGACATTGATTGACTTTGTGTTTTGTCCTCTGTAAATTGATATAGGCCGCAGCAACGATCTGGAGGCTGCCGAGCCCGGGGCCTATCTCTCGTGGAGGAACCTCAACTATTCCGTGTTTGTGAGGGACAAGCTCAAGAAGAAGGAACTGCAGCTCTTGCACGATGTGTCTGGATACGTCAAGCCCGGCATGATGCTCGCTCTCATGGTACCGTACTCATGACACACGATGCACACGACACGACACGACACGACACACGACACGCGACACGGCACACGACTTCATCTTACCTTTGTGGATTCCTAGGGTTCGTCTGGTGCTGGCAAGTCGACCCTGCTCGACGTGCTGGCAAGGCGCAAGACCGGCGGCAAGATCACGGGCGAAATTCTCATCAACGGGCGCAAGGCCGACAGCCAGCTGAACCGTATCATCGGCTACGTCGAACAGCAGGACATCCACAACCCGACCCAGACCGTGCTCGAAGCGCTCGAGTTCAGTGCCACCGTACGTCCTTGCACCTGATACGACCAAGACGTGCCAGCTTGCGCTGATCCAATTCGAATGGAACGCAACGCAGTGTCGGTTGCCGCACTCAATCCCGAAGGAGCAGAAGCGGCAGTACGCGCGCAGCCTGCTGACCATCCTGGGCCTCGAGAAGCAGGCCGACATGGTGATCGGCAACAACGCGCAGGACGGTATCTCGGCCGACCAGAGGAAGCGCGTCACTATGGGCGTCGAGATGGCTGCCGACCCCGCGATCCTGTTCCTGGACGAGGTGCGTACCATAGCCCATCACATTGATATGCCACGTCAGCAAAAACACGTGAGTTGAGCTGACCCTTTAAGAATGATGACGTCAGCCCACGTCAGGTTTGGATTCGTTCGGCGCCGAGCGGGTCATGAAGGCCGTGAAGAACATCGCGGCTCGCGGCACGCCCGTGGTGTGCACCATCCACCAGCCGTCGGCCACCCTCTTCGCCATGTTCACGCACCTGCTGCTGCTCAAGAAGGGCGGCTACACCACCTACTTCGGACCCATCGGGGACCGCCCGGGCGACTGCTCGGTCATGCTCGACTACTTTGCCGGCGCGCTCGGTCGCGAGATCAAGCCCTTCCAAAACCCCGCCGAGTTCATTCTCGAAGTCACCGGCTCTGGTACGCACACGCGCGACCACCACGCAATTCCACAGAGACTCACCAGGCCTCCGCATTCACATCACACACAACAGGGATCTCCAACAAGTCGGAGAAGAAAACGACCGTCGAGGGCGAAGAAGACAGTGAGCCAGTGTCGCTCAAGGTGCGGCGGTCGCTGTTTACATTTTTTTAACAACAAAAAAACGCAACAGTTGTTCGGTTTGTTCGACTCTATTGACTCAAATGCGATCGTTCCGTTGCGTTTGGGCAGAGCGCGGACCAGGACCAGGACGTGGCCGTGGCGGCCTTCCGAGCCTCTAGCTATTTCAAGGACACCCAAGACGGTGCGTCGCACCATGTTTGCACTCCCTCCCCGTGTGCGCAACTCACATGAGTTACCGTGTGTGTGCGGTTGCTTTGGGCAGCTCTCGAGCGAGGGATCTACACCCGGGAGGGCGAGCAGACCGATTCCTCGGGCCGCCTGCGCAAGAAGTGGAAGCAGATGAAGGCGAAGATGCAGGGCCGGTACTCCACGCCGTTCTACGTCCAGCTCAAGGAGGTGCGCCAAAGCCCGAACCTAGCTTCTCTGCAGGGAAGGGGGGTTGCCCTTGCTTGGCCCCTGGGACTCATGTATGGTGGTGCGTGTACGTGCAGCTGCTCGTGCGGTCCTTTGTGCAGTACTGGCGGACGCCACCGGATTTCATCGCCAAGATCATGTCACCCCTCGTGCTCGGCGTCATCATGGTACAGCGCACATGCTTGTGTGGAGCGTTCGCAACCTCTCCGCTCTGCTCACCACTCTTTTCTTTTTCCTGGAACAGGGGTTGCTGTTCCTGCAAATAGACAATGACCAGGAGGGCGCCACGCAACGAGCGGCGGCCATCTACTTTTCGCTCATCATCTGCAACCTGATCTCTTTCGGTACGTACGCCGTTCACACTATCATTATTGTTTTCTCATATTCGTTCATTCATTCATTGTTTCTGACCGGTGATTCCTGCGTGCAGCCTTGATTGCGCGTGTGATCACCGATCGAGCCGTGTTCTACCGCGAAAACACTTCGCGCACGTACAACAGCATGGCCTACGCGATCACGATGACCGTCGTTGAGTACCCCTTTGCGCTGGTCGCCACCGTTCTCTACATGTACGACCACTACCTCCCTCTCACCTACATTCATCGGCGCTTGCTCATTCCTTGTCGGCGCACGCACAGCATTCCGTTCTACTTCATTGCCGGCCTGCAGTACGACGCGGGCAAGTTCTGGATCTTCTTCGCCGTGCTGCTCCTCAACTTCCTCATCACCTTTGCCCTGGTGCAAGCGCTGAGCCTCCTGGCGCCCAACTTCGTGTTGGCCAGCACCTTCTGCGCCGTGGCCTTCACCCTCTTCGCCATCTTCTCCGGATTCCTCATCTCCCGCGACAACATCCCACCCTGGTGGATATGGGCTCATTATCTCGGTTCGCCACATGCCACACACACACACAACACACACACACCACCGCACACAACACACACACACACACACACACACCACCGCACACGTACACTGACAGCGATTTGATTGCAGATATAAATATGTATCCGCTTGAGCTGCTGGTGGCGAATGAGATGGACGGTCTCAAGCTGCACTGCGCCGACAGCGAGTACCTGCAGGTGCCGATCAGCGGCACGCCCGGCGCGACGAAGGCCTTCTGCCCGATGAACGCGGGCGAGGACTTCCTCGACTCGGTACCTTCTCTTTCCAGTTCGCCAAGCGCGCACACGCACAACCGCACACGCACCACCGCACACGCACACACTTTTCCTGACCATTCCTCATTGCCAGGTGGACTTTGACAAGGACAACATGCTGCGTGACGGGCTGGTCTTCCTCGGCTTCTACATTGCGTTCCTCGTCGGCATCGTCCTGTTGATCAAGTTTGTCAAGCACCAGAAGAGATGAAGCCACATACCACGTTGTTCAAACATTCTTCCATATTTCGTGTACATTGCTTGGATATTTTGCTATTTTTCTGGGAGGGAGTGACAGGAATCGTTATAACGAGAATTTCGGCGGTACGCTCAACCCCTTTTGATTGGTCGCGAGAAAGTTTCAACCGAACGCCATTGGGCGGCAGAATAGTCTATGAAAATAGGATAGGTGGGATTTAATGCTGCGGCTGTTTTGGACCAGCCCACAAACCAAGATGAACCCATCCACTTACTCTGTCCTCGATCTGACACTGTGTGGCACTGAGCAGCTCTCGACCTCTGTCCAGGCTCAACAGCTGCAGTTCCCGCCAACACCGGCCGTTTCGTTTGAAGCTCACGACCTGGCCTGGGCAGTCACCTCGGTCTCCCCACCTCCGCTGCCTGCGCCCTTTGGGTCTGTTGGTCCCTGGGGTCCACAGCAGGGCCAGCCTCAGCCGCAGCATCCACAGCAGCACCTGGTCTATTACTTTACAGCGCTCCCCGAGAAGGCCAAGCCCATCTGGGTCGTCTTCTACGATCGATGCGACCACCCGCTCGATGCCTTCGCTTTACAGCTCTTCAACGAGCCCACATCATCACTTGATTGCACCGCAACCGCTTCGACGACCACCACATGCGTTCCAGCTCACAGGCTGCAGGCGGAGAGCGACCTGTCGTGGAGGGCCACCAACAACGAGGGCAGCCTCGACGTGGGCCTCATCCAATACAAGATCGCCTTCACCTGCCCCAACGACACCTTCCAGCGCACCATCTTCAGCGCCCACCTAGTCAACTCGGCCTCGGGCCTCCACATCGATCTGGGGGTGATGTCGATCGTGAGCACCACCAACCAACGATCGGACCCCCGGTTCATGGCCAAGCTCGAGCGGCGCTGTCCGTCCGAGGCCCACCGGCGGCTGGTGGCCAACTTCAAGCGACACCCGCGCCAGATGCGCCACTTCATCAACGGCAAGGGCCGGAGCAAGGGCGCCAAACAGGCGAGCCGACGCGGCCACCGCTTCCTCATGGAGGAGTACGTCTGGGCCGTTCACCTCTGAATCGTCTGATGAGTTGGCTGGTTTCAAAAAAATGGCTCGTCAGTCGAAACACAGGCCTGTCGGTGGTGGTGGGTGACGTAGACGGCGAAGGATGGTCCCCTCGTGGCGTGCAGCTGGATGCTGCCCGCTCCGTCCCACGACGGCAGCTTTGCGGCGAGCGCGGCCACGAAGGCCTCGACGTTTTGGCGGAGCTGCTCGACCCGCATGTCCGCATGGCCCACTGCACAATGCTGAGGTTGAATCAAACGCACACAACAGGGAACACAACACGACACGACACACACGATTGGGGTGAGGGGTAGAAGGAGGTCGGTACCTGCAAGATGCAGGGTACGCACACGGCGGAAGCGCGCGACTGAAGTGCGACGATGTTCGTCGAGCACCTGCGCCAGTGGCATCTCGGTGGGCAACAACTTGGGGAACCTGCCAATGTAGGAGACACGAGACCCCAGGATCCGCGGGAGGTAGCGGATGACGTCACCATGCGCGTAGAAACGCTCATACCGCAGTGCTGCACGCATGATGTGGTTCGAACTGTCAGCATCTTACTGATGATGAAGATGGTATGATGTTGATGATGATGAGATCTGGTAAGTTACCCCACTTTTTGATCTGCTTCCAGTTCTTGTTGAAGGCTCTGAGGTGGTCGAGGTCAAAGAAGTCCACGCCCAACTCCTTCGCTTGCTCGCGCAGCAGCAGACATTGACTGGGGCCGATCACACCGATGGTTGCCCTGGACGACGACGACTCCATGTGCCTGTGTGAACAAAAAGAGAGAACGTTCACAAGACCGGCAGAAGCATATTATGACTTGTGCGCGTGTGTGCGGGAAGGTGTGTGTGTGCGCACGCGCCGTTGATTACCTGACGGCATGCGGCAAAATAGCCTTGATGGTGCGCTTTTCAGAAGGGTCGTAGTACAGTTGGATGGACAGCGCCACCGTATCCGTGGTCGCTCTGCAGCCCCGCCCCCCACGCCACAACAGCCGACCGACCGACACCATGTCAATCGTGACGTCACTGGGCCAGACCCCGAGCACGGAACGCAGCCGCATGTACCCGTGATGGCGGGCGTCGTCAAGCAGCTGTGGCACCACACGGTGCAGACCGGCACGAAGTGGATCCACGGCGCGCAGGCGCACGCCGAAGTGGCGCTTCCACGACTTGTGGTTGCGGGCGAGGGCGCGCGGCGTCCACTCCACTTCCGTGATCTCTCTGCGGCACATCTCCTTCTGTCTTGAACACACGGCACACGGCACACGGCACACGGCACACGGCACACGACACACGACACACGGCACACGGCACGGCGCAGAGTTGTGTTCAGTGAAGGAAAGTAACTCCGAATTGGGGGTTGCTGGAGGTGAGGTACCCAGAGGTGGTTGTCGGACGAGAGGGCGTGCCAGGCGCGGCACACGAGGCTAGCGTTGCACAGGCTCTTCCGGTCGAGCAGCGTCCAGATGCCCAGCTGCAGCTGTTTCACCCCCCCCCTTTCCGTTAGCCGCTACGCATTCACAAGTGGTGGAGGCGGAGAGCGGGGTGGGGTGTGGTGTTCTACCCCCGCGGGCAAGGACAGAGGTATCATGCTCTCCATCTTGTTGTTACCTCGCCTTGGTCGAGTTTTTTATTTTGACTTTGACTTTGAATTTGTTTTTAAGTTGAGTTTTAGTCCGCCCCACCACCATCTTTGGGCCACACGAGCGAGTTTAGGTTTGTCTCTCGATGGCGTTTTATGGTCGACCGGTCCATGGTGCCCAGGGGCGTCACACCACTACAGGAGGAGAACGGTGGGCCGATGGGTGCTGCAGCTTGGCCTGCTTGCGACTCACGGCTCGAAGCCGGCAAAGGAGAGAAGCTTCTCCAGCGGCTGCCTTTCCAGTGCGCCAATCGCTGCCATGACCATCCCTGCGGGTTGTTGGCAACGCACGCACAACACGCACACACGCACACGCACACGCACGACACGACACACACAATGGACGTGAGATAAAGCGAGAAGCTATGGCTTGCGGTGAGGGCAATACCTTCGGGAGGGTTGGGCGGCAGGATGGAAAGCAGCTGCTGGAGCGGCGAGGGCTCGGGACCCGAGGGCCAAGCAGCCCACGTCTTGTCCTGGTACCTGTACTGCAGGCCCACGCCAACCCGCAGGCGGCCCTTCCAACTGAAGCCCACCTGCGCGAGACCACCCGTGTGAGCACCCAAAAAGCAAACGACACGTGGGGAATCGCCGTACCACAAACGAAAGGGCGCCCGCAGCTCTGTCGTGGACGACGCCCGGCTGACCGGTCGGCGCTGCGGAGAAGAGCGGAGGAGCCGAGAGGAGCCACCTGCACGGAAAACAAGCGGTTGAGTGGGTGGGACACGCATACGACACACACGACACACACAGTACACGGCTGTTGTTGTTTGCAACAAGTGGCGTACCGGAGACCCATGCCCTCGCGGTCTGCGGGACGTTCGTTCTCGCGCTTCATGAGCTGAACGAACTCCTGGAGGACGGGCAGCGGCAGAGTGAGGAGGCGCAGGAGCGAGGTCAGGTTGCTGACGGCGTGGTAGAACGGCGGCGACGCTACATGGCGGCGGAAGAACGCCGCGATCGCCGCGCTCTCCTCCTCCGTCAAATCCGCCCTGTCCGGCGGTGGCTGCTTGGGCACGCCGAACAGCGCCGTCGTTTCTGCGTGGGAACGAACGAAGTGGTTAAAATAATGAGGCGGGGGGGGCTGGCCGCTCGCAAGAACGAATGAGGGTACCTTGTTTCCGTTCTGTCTTGGAGTGCAGTGCCAGGTGAATGTGACCGGAGATGGAGATGGAAAAGCTCTGCTTGTTGGCGGTGAATACCATCTTGTTCGGCTTCTCGGCTTTGACGTCCTGGAGAGCCGACGTATCAGTTATCTCTTGAATGAATGAATGAAATAATTGAGTGCTATTGGATAGGTACCTCGAAGCCTTCGTTCTTGAGCATGGCTCCCGCTTGTCGGTAGAGGTAGAGCACGCCCATGAATTGGTGCAACAGACCCAACGCTTCCGCGAGCACCTCTCGGGTCAACAACCCCTGCGCACGCACAACGCATGGTTGTATTAATATGATGTGCGTGCGTGCGTGCGTGGAGGTAGAACGTACGAGGATTTGCTTGTCCTGCTGTGGCAGCTGACTGAGCGTGGGTGCGGCCAGGGGCAACAAATGTTCACTGGGGGGCCACACCACAACAACGAAGAGAATGTACATCAGCGTCGGTGTCTGGTGATTTGGGTCTTGATGGGGGGGGGGATGCAGGAATTGGATGGATGTACGTGTAGAATGCTGAGAAGTTGGTGAGCGAAAGCAGCTGGCTACGCCGATGCATTCCGGTGAGGCCAGTGGGAATGCCCATCGAGGCGGACGCATCTGTGTATGCGTGTGTCGTGTAGTGTGGCGCACCGGTGAGTCACCAAGGTCGTCGGCTACAACGTCGGCGGCACTTTTTATAATACGGTACCTTCAATGTGGATGAGATTGTTGGGCAGGATGCGAAGGTCGACACCGAGACTAAAGAGTTGAGTGATGGGCAGGAACAGGTCAGTGAAGAACGCACGCCCTGGCACGGCAGTGTAATCATGCCAGGCTGGCACGTGACAGGTGCAAAGATCTACGCGGGAGCGTACATGTTTTTGTAGATGAGGCGAACGTGCGCGACGTCCCTCGGAATGAGCGAAATGTCGTTGGCCAGCAAGTAGTTGTCGGCCGTGGGCGTGTGCAGGAACGAGTTGATCAGGTGCAGCGGCACGTTCGTTCGGTACACCGCCTTGGGGACAAATATGTCGTGTCGTGTCGTGTGTGTGTGCGTGTGTGCGTGTGCGTGTGGGTGTGTGTGTGAGAGAGAGAGAGAGGAAGCATTCGGATGGCCGGTAGGTACCTCGAGAAGCTCGGCAATGCTCCGACGTGCGTTCAACAAAAACTGGAAGTACGGCGCCACCGGACCACACTCGAACCTGCGAGAGCAGCAGCAAGACGACGACTTGTGAGCGACACCCGCTCCCATGGATTGCGGCGAGCCAGCCTGGCTCGGTAACGTACCCACTCCAAGTGATTTCGAAGCTGGCCTCTTCCGACAGGCTGATGGACAGCTCTTTCTGTCCCTGGTGCGTGTGCGATCTCAGTGAGACGTTCAATATAGAGGAGCGAAGAAGAGCGAGTCCACAGTAGATGGAGTGTGGTTTACCTCATCAAAGTGCAGTACGAGGTGGGTGGGCGTGAATCGATGAATTTCGAAGTAGCGAAGCAGGTGACCATACTGGGCGGCATTGCTGAGAACTGGGGACACGAGGGTGAGTGAGAGTGTGTCAGTCAGGGGCAAGCGTGGTGAATGGAGAATGTTGTGTGGACTGGGATCGGAGCGAACCGCTTTCGAGGCCGTTGGCGAGGGCGGTCATGCGGGTCACCCCGCGCAGATCACGCAGGAAGATCTTCAGCGAATCGGCCTTGTCGTCGGCGACGTGGTCGTATTCAAACCGCCACCCGTGTCCCGGCTGGTACGTGATGTTGCCAGCCACTAAGTTCGTGATGAACACGGCGGTGCTAAATGTGAGGCCTCCGCTCGGGAGCGTGCGTGTGTGTGTGTGAGAGAGAGAGAGAGAGAGAGAGAGAGCGACATACGGTGTGGTGGCTGCTTCGCAGAGATGTACGGAGCGAGAACACTGAACGTGGGCTTCAACTCCTCGACGATGACCACCCACTTGAAGTCGCCCAGGAAGGAGATCCTGTCCGGAAAAGCAAGACGAAGAGACCGATGATGGAGCGCGTGAGTGTCACCACGGGAGAAGGTCGGAGAAGGGGAGGTGTGCAATGTGGTGTGAGTGGCGAAGTACCGCATCTGAGAAATGGGCATCTTGAAGTCGTTGAGGGGAATGGTGAACAGGAGGTCGCCGTTGTCCTCGCTCTTGCACGAGATGCCCTTGCTCTCTTCAAAGAATCGTCGCATCATCAACGAGGTTATCGTTTTCCTGTGTTTGATGGGTTTTTTTTAAAGCGGAGAAGAGACGGGAGCCATTGGAGCAGCGACTGCGACAGGCAGTTCCCAGACGATGTAGTGCGTACCTGCAGTTACTCACAATCGACGACAGAAGCGACTGGTAGGGCACCACCCGATCTCCCGACGAACTGGAAGAAGGGTGCACACAACAACAACAACATGTCAGCACCGCTCACCGAGCTGAAACGAGAGAAACGTCCTCCAACGCACCTGGACGGCGTGGTGGCCGTGTGCCGGGGTCGTTTGGATTCGTCTACGACCTTGCCTTCGCCGTCTGCGTTGCCGTCAGTCTCTTCAGCCTTACGCTTGGCACCAGCGGCGGGCGGGGTGGTGGGCGGCGTTGCGCCGTCCTTTTCCTTGCCCTTGTCCGACTTGCGTTTGTTGCTCGCTTCGCTCTCCTTCTCCCGCTCGCGCTCCTTCTCCTTCTCCTTGTCCCGCTCGCGCTCCTGCTTGATCTGCTTGGCGATGTCGGCGGGAATGCTGGCCTGCTCGTGGAGGAACGACGCCGGCGAGGGCATGGGCGAGGGCGACATGAGCGGGTACGGCGAGGGCATCGGTGTGGAGAAGGTGGAGAACGGCGTGTGCGGCATGAGGAGCGATGTCGAAGACGAGGACGACAGCGAGGGGATGAGGAACGGGGAGCTCTTGGAGAAGGCGTCGGCGAGCGGCACCACCTGGTGGATGTGAATCAAGGCCGACTGGGTGCTCTTCCTGCACATTGACAGTCTGACGTCAGCTTCCCCGCATTGCTCGCACCCACTATTGGCGATCACCGTCGAATCCATCGGCACGTACTTGGTGACCAATAAATAAAACTTGGGTGTGAAGTCCTGCTCCTCGATTTCGATGGCCAGGAAGTAGTCGGGCACATCCCTGAATCGCAGGTACAGCGTATTCTGCGAGAAGGCGTGCTGTTGCTCTGTAGGTAGGTGCGACAAACGTGTCGAGAATTCACGATAGGGACACAATCGTGAGTAGCAACGCCCCGAGAGCAAGAGCAAGGTGCAGGTAAGGTAACCTTTGTCGGGCTCGGCTGGTGGCGCCTTCAAAAGATCGTGGAAGGCTTCAACGCGGAGCGACTCGGCGCCAGCGATTCGAGAGAAGTGGTACAGCAACGCCTGCGGAGGAATGATATGGGCGATGGGCGATGAGCGATGAGATTTGTAAAATAAATAAAAAATAAGCTCTTATTTAAGAGTGTTATGGAGGAGCACCTTGTGTCGCAATTCCCGCACGATTGAAGGAATGAGGCTCGGGTCCTTGTTCAACTTCGCTTCCAGCGGCTGCAGCACTTCTGCAAGATCGGACCATGATGGTTAGCTTATTTGCTGTGTGATTTGACGCTGTCCGGGGTGTACCTTGGTCGATCACGCCAACGGGCGCCTTCAGCAGGAATCGCCCCGACCGAAGATCGATCGAAATGAACAGATAGTGTGGATTGAAGAGGCGGATTTTGAGGTAGGTTTGTTTCCCTTCACGTTCACCACGGCATGGCATGTCAGCGATGAGCAACGGAGGAGCAAGAAGGGCGCAAACTGACTGCAAGTTGCAAGTGGGTAGGGCAGACTCACCTTGGTTTGCGTTGATGAGTCGAACATCGTCGGAGAAGAGGCCCAGCTTGGTATCCGCAAACAGCGCCTCTTGCAGCGCAAACAAGAGAGAGTAGGAATGGTACTGCAGCGTCTGCTGGAAGAGGTGCTCCAAGTTGAGGCTGGTGGACCTCTGTGACAAGCAAATGAGGCAAAGGAGGTCAGTGCCTCCGTCGCGTTACGCGCAGTACAGGGCATAACGAAGGTCCTGATGTACCACAACGAGTTTCACCTCCTCGCCGCTGACCGGGTTCATGATGGTTGGCGTGTGGGTGACAGACAGCTGTCGTTCATCGACAACAATTTGGAGGTAGATCGGCCACTCGGCCTCCATCCCGTCCCGTTTTACGTGTCCATGAGGCTTGACAGCCGCCAACTCCCTGTTGATGACGTGTCGCAGTCAGCAAGCGGAGACCGGAAGAGGAAGAAGAAAGGGGGGCCAAACCTCCAGTAGTAGATTCGCAACTCCTTTTCTGGCACGTAGTCGACCTTGACATCGGGAGCCAGCCGCCTGCTCAACACTTGCGCTTGGGTGGCCAGCACTCCGATTTGTAGCGGCACGCACACGGCGTCTGAAAGAGAGCAGCTGTGTGATTAGCGATCAGCTCGTGAAGAGAGAACGAGGGTTGTAGAGACTGTACGCATGATTATGTATAGCTCTTCAAGGGGGTGGTCGGCGCGCGCCATCCGCTGTTGCAGCCTGTCCTTCAAAATGTTCATAAACCGAGGAGGGAACAGGGTGTCCGTGTCCTCCTTCACTCCCGCTGCACAAAAGATGACCCTTATGAGCAAAGTGCGAACGTGGTACTGTATGGTGGGGTATGGGTTTGCGACACGCACCACTGGACGAAATAAATAGGTCGATGCTGAGGACTATCCAGGGGTACTTCTTGACTTGCTCTGCTTCGGTGCCAATCTTCGGATCCTCGCCATAGACCGTGAGTGACACCTCGAACTCGTTTTTCACCTTGAGATACACGCGACCGTCCTCTGTTTGCAAGGAAAGAGCTGTTGAGACACCTCAGCTGAGTGGAGAGACGGTCACAGAAAAGCGTACCAACGCGCACGGAGAAGTGAGGAGGCAGCTTGGAGTGAAACAAACGCATCGAGATGATGTCGTTCAAGCGCTTCAGAATCTGCTTTTCCTCGTCCTCGGCGATCGGTGCCGGCGGAATGATGTTCTAGAAGCACACGACGTAAATCAAAACAGCAGGGCCGCGGGTAGTGCGGTATGCAAAATGGGTGCGTGTGGGTTGGTGGAAGGACTACCTTGACGGCAGTGGGCAGAGGTGAATAGTTGCCCGTGGTCAGGACATCGATGGCCGTTGGAATGTCATAGTTGGGTGCTCTGCAGTGGTGGCGTGGTCAGGCAAGAACATAAAAGTACAGCTTTAGCGGAAGAACAGCGGGCAGCACCTTGCATCCTTGATGGTGCCCATGAAGGCGTAAAGTCGAGCAGCAGCGCCCTCAAGGGATGCATCCTGTTCCATCAAGAAGTGCTCCAGGTCCTACAAAAGCGGGTGCCAAGCGAGTGAGACAAGCGGCAAGGAGGAGCGGGCGCTCCGCGGTGCTCAAGCGCAGGGCAGCAAAGACAGAGTGTAGGGTGCGGCGCCAGGAGAGAAGCTAGCAAGCTGGGGCAGCAGGGCGGCACGTACCCAGGAGGCCTTTACCGCGGGCACGTGCGCACTCCATTTCACCAAAACAAGGAGCTTGATGAGTCGGTTCCGCGCATTTTGGAAGAGGTCCCGCAGAGCGATCTTACGATCGCGATCACTCTTCTCCTCGAGCCTGCACCAAAGCATTAAAATCAAATGTGCGGCAGGTGGAGCAGGAATTGGAATCAAAATAAAATAGAATAAATTGGATGGTAATTCCAAAGTGAGGCGGCCAGGTACTTCTGGGCAACGGCAATGAGTTCCTTGTAAGTCCTCTCCACGGCCCTGTGGATGACAGTGGACAGCTTCACTGTCCGCAGCTCGGGCGGGGGCGGGGGCGCGTCGGCCATGGCAGGTAATTTGAGCGCGAATTAGGCGAAGGTTCAAATCCTTGCAATAAATCGCCTTGATTATCTTGTCTGCTCCCTGATCGGGCACGATCTCCCCAAGCTAGCCAATCCAACCGAGAGCGGCTTCGCAGTCGCTCTTTCTTCTCTTCCCTCCCGTCCGCCTCAGTTCAGGCAGCCACAAGGAAGAAAAATTCGAGCAAAAAAAGCAGCAATAAATACCCACCGAAAATGCTGGCCGGATGAAACCGGGATCGGATATTTTGTCGACACTTTGTCTGCTGCAAAAGGCCGACGTGCAGATTCCGGATCTTTGTCTCGCTCTCAAACCGGCCAGCAACACCATCAGCTCCTCTTCATCAGGTTCGTACACTCTCATCTACGCACCCGCGTAGGCTACGTGCCGTGAGTTCAGAAATCACAATTCGAATCGCGACATGCGAGTAGGAATGAAATCCTAATCTCGTGTACGTATTCTACAGAATCCAACATGTCCCTCAAGAACGACATCGTCTCCGCCCTCGAGAAGGTCACCGCTAAGGATGCCACTGAGACCCACGCCTGGGTCAAGCCCTACGAGGCTCCCGCCGCTGATGTGCACCAGTTCCTCTTCTTCCTGAAGCCTGAGGCCACCGCCAGCTACGATGTACGGTTCCCGAAGCAAACTTTACAGTCTGCCCTTTTCCTAATCTCGGAACACATTTCACAAATCAACAGGGCGTTAAGGTGGAGGCTGTGGTCGAGCTCGCCCTGAAGACCCTCGCCGATTTCGGCGTTGAGGTCGGCTCCGTCCGCGTGCTGTCCGGTGACTACCTCGACAAGCACAACCTGATGGGCCAGCACTACGGTGTCATCTCGGCCATCTCCAGGGAGGGCGTCTCCGTCATCTCCGAGCAGGCCAAGAAGAACCTCGACGAGAAGTTCAAGGCTGACATTGAGGCCGGCGCTTCCGTCCTCGGTGGCCACCAGTTCCTTGCCAAGGAGCCCGGTTTCAACGCCTTCTCGCTCAGCGTGCTGAACGACAACCTCGGCACCACCAGGCTCGCTGGCGGTATGTCAATTGCGATTAATCTTGCGATTTATTTTCCAAGTTCCGGAGCTCACAATTTGTGACAGGTACCTATGCCATGAAGATCAAGGTCCTCGGCAAGCCCGTCATTATCCTCAACCCCTTCCACGCCTACCAGCTCGGTGAGTAACTCGCGTCCCAATCGCATCGTTTTTTCAATTCGCATGCGCTAACTTGTAACTTTATTCAGTTCCCTACACCACCAAGGGTCACTCGATCATCCTGTTCGAGGCCCGCTCCACCAAGTCGTGGGAGGATCTCCGCCAGAAGCTCACCGGCACCACCGACCCCAAGGATGCCGCTGAGGGTTCCATCCGCAACCTGTTCCTTAAGCACGTACGTTCCTCCTTCCGCACAGCCCAGTCCGTACCAGTGATTCTCTGTGATGCAAGCTTTGCTGCGTTCTTTCTGAACACCATTGTTGAAACCTTACTTCCTCAAAGCGCCTGAGACCATTATCTCTTCGTAGCAGCGAAACTGTGGTTCTTCATTTCTTTAGCTCACTTCGCTCCCATCAACAGAAGGCCGACCTTGGCCTCGGTGACGTCGACAAGGGCACCAACGGCGTGCACGCCTCGGCTGGTCCCCTCGAGGGCATGGTCGAGCTCCAGCGCTTCTTCTCCGACCACGAGGCCGGCTCCACCCTCGGCTACGATCACACCGCCTTCGGCAAGCTCCTCATCTCCAAGGGCCTCAGCCTCGAGCAGGTCCAGAAGCTCGCCTCCAACCCCGACCTCGACCAGGAGGGCAAGAAGGTGTCTGCTTTCGACGCCACCGAGGAGAAGGACGCCGCCGAATCTGCGGACGTTCTCGCCAACGCCAAGTTCGCTGCCGCCCTCTAAGCGAGCCCTTGTTACACTTTAGCGCAAAGATACGACATGTTCGAAGGAAGCTTTTGGTTGCTATGCGCCACAAACAGAAGAAGGCCCAAAGAAGGACACACGCAAGAAGACGAAGAGGCGTCGAGAAGGAACCACAAACCAAGACAAACAAACAAACAAACAAGGCCAACACCTCACCCGCAGCCTCATCTCTCGTGCATAGATTGTAATCGTCTTAGACTCCAACAAGATGGCGGTGTCTCTCAAGGTGAACTTGAGGTCGATTGGAACCACCAAGACAATGAGGTTCGTGGGTGAGATGTCGGTGTCCGAGATGGCCAAGGAGATCCGTGACAAGGTGCCCAACGCCGGCGGTAGCGACCATGGCATCTTCCAGCCCGGTACCATCACGCAGAAGCCCAGATGGCTGCGCATCGAGAAGACTCTTCGCTTCTACGATCTCCAGTCTGGCGTACGTCTGACAGAGACATGAAGAATGAAGAACAGGTGAGGCTTACCTTCTTCTCACACCCGTGTGTAGATGGAGATCGAGTACAAGAAGAGACATCGACAGCTCAAGGTGAAACTGCTGGATGAGACGGTGCGCACGTTCATGATCGACGAATCGGCCACAGTCGCAGCCTTGACGGAGCATGTGGGATACAAGATGGGCATCAAGAACCCTGAGGAGTTCTCCTTCAAGATCGTCAGGTGCCCCAATTCTGTCTCCTTCTTTCTCGCTCGGCGCTGCAGCTCAACCCGCGTTTTGAATGCAGGGATGATACCCAGGACTGGTTGCACCCCAACGTGACCCTCCCAGAGCAAGGCGTTACTGAAGACGAGACCGTGCTGTTGAAGAAGAAGTTCTTCTTCAACGACGCCAACGTGGATCGTTCCGATCCCGTCCAGCTGCACCTCCTCTACGTGCAGGTTTGTAACCTGTTGTTATTTCTTTGTGATTTTATCTGTCTTTTTTCAGCTGATTTATTACTGTGCTGATTTTGACGGGCAGTCGAGAGATGCGATTGTGTCGGGAGACCACCCTTGCACGAAGGATGAGGCAAGAGATTTGGCCGCTCTTCAGTGCCAGATCACTTTCGGTGACTGCAACGGCAAGAACAAGAACCTGGTCACGTACGTCCCCCCCATCCGGTTGATCGTTGGATTGGAAGCGAAAGACAAAGAGGAAGGCTGCTGCGGGTCACGTGTGCGCCGTCATCGCTTGTTGTACAACCCTCACGCGTGGGCGGTGCAGTGAGAAAAAGATCAAGGAGTTCCTACCGCCCCAGTTCCACAAGCTGAAGGGGTTCGACAAGGACATCATGCGCGAGTACCAGCAGAAGCTCACTGGTATGATCGAGGTCAACGCGAAGTACAGGTGCGTGCACGAGTCGCGCTCGAGTTCTTTGCAGTCTTTGTGATTCACGCGGTGCGCGCTGCACGGCTCATCATGTCTCATTGTGGCGTGCGGACACACAGATATGTACAGCTGTGCCGATCGCTCAAGACCTACGGTATCACGTGCTTCCTGGTCAAGGAGAAGGACAAGAAGAAGAAGAACAAGATGACTCCCGTGCTGCTCGGCATCACGCGCCACGCCATCCTGAGGATGGACCCCGAGACGAAGGAGGTGATCAAAGAGTTCCCGCTGCCTCACCTCAAGCAGTGGTCAGCTGCGCCCGCCGCGTTTACGATGGACTTTGGCGACTACGAGGACTCCTACTACACTGTAATTACCAACGAGTCCGACGCCATCTCGCAGGTACGTCGCCATCTCATGAGCTCGGCTTAGATTGATCGAACACCTGCCGAGAGCTCACCTCGCCACTCTGTCTCGTTGGTGCATCCGCCGGCGATGTGCAGTTGATTGCCGGTTACATCGACATCATCCTCAAGACGAGGAAGGACGCCGCCCGCATCATCGAGGAGGAAGAGCCGGAGATGGCCTTGGAAGAACACGTACGGGCACCAGTTTCTTTCTCCTCGGCGGCTTGTGGGTGTGGTGAGTGGTGTGTGGTGTGCGTGCGTGCGCGTGTGTGACTGACCAAGCCAATCAATAGATCGCTCCGGTGTACGGCCGAGCCTACTCCTCTGTCACGACAAACAACATGGCCCCAGGAATGTGGGACCCCAACACGTCGATGGAGTACGCGCCCGGTCCGGGTGCTCTGCCAAGTACGTGAACGGTCCCCTCAATGGAACGCGACCAATTAATTGGCAACGGCCTTTTTTTGGATTCACTGCCGACCGGCTAACCGCGCTCCGCACACAACTCAGACTACGCCATGCAGCAACAGCAGTTCGCGAGGATGATGCACGTCAAGGGCCTCGAAGAAGCGGTCGTCTCGGCCACCGCGCTCGTGGAAAACTTCCAGAACCCCTCGCTTGGCGTTGCGCTGGGCCTGGCCAAGATGCCCGTCACCCAGGCGCTCACGGCCCTCACCGGCGCCGCAGGGCAACTGGCAGCTGCGATGAGCAACTATACCCCCGTACGCACACCCGGCCCTGCATCGCCAATCACATCGCCAATACTAACTGCGACGAACTGATCTGGCGGAACCAGACGTCGGCCGCAACGGTCGATGTAGCCGCACAGGTCACGCTCACAGGCCTGGGCGACCTCATCGCCTCGGCCAAGGCGGCTGCCGAGGCGACAGACGACCCTCTGGTGGTCGACGGCGCTCGGTGCCTGACCGAGGCCATCAGGACCATGCTTGCGGTTCGTCCTACCCTCCTCTCTGCTCTCCCTAGCACGCTGTCCGAGCAAGTGCTGACGCTCTCACTCTACCCGCAATTGTGACCACTCTGCTCAGGCGGCCGCCTCCCTGAAGCGCAGCCCCACCGAACAAGTGGCGATCGAGCAGTTCCGCGAGTCGCAGCTCGCAGTGCAGAGCGCGGCGACCCACGTGCAGGCCGCCACCGCGGGCACACTCGCTGATCAGGTACGTGAGACTGTTGCTTGTGTTGTTCGAACCTACTCTCGGACAGCCCAACCTCACTCTCTCCTCTCCAAGGTCTCGCAAAACCTGATCCTCGAGTCGGCCAAGGCGGTTGCGGCTGCTGCCGCGGCTACCGTCACTGCGGCCGTTGCGGGGGTTGAGGGCCAGGCAGTCCCGGTGGCCACGCGCCAAGAGGTGCACGGCACGGCCAGGGCTCAGGCCTCTGCTGCCGCGAAGGTGCGTCGGGCTTGTGTGCGGACCTGGCGCGAGCGAGAGTAGACTGATATTGGGGCGTGATGCCTCGATCAGGTCCTCGGTATCGCCACCGCGCTCGCGCCTGGCATCCTGAATCCTGCGTACACGCAGCAGATCGCCACGGCGTGCCGAGCGCTCGCCGACGCCAACCAAGCGCTCAGCGGCTCCGTGAGGTCAGGCTGTCCCGACCCGGTATCCGCTGTACGCGCTCCCTTCTCTTCGTGCGGCGCGAGTCGACCGACACGGCTGTGAGCCCGCGTCCCCTCGGGCAAGCCACTCTGCAGCTGCAGGAGTACTCACTGACTGCGCCTGCTGTGTGACCGGGTGGAAAACAGGCGGTGTCGAAGAACGCGCAGCTGACCGAAAGGGCCATGGCGCAGCTGCTCAATGCCGCCGCCTCGGCCGGCAAGAAGGGCAGGGAGCCCATCGACTTTATCACGCCTCTCGAGGATGTGGGCTCCAACCTGGAGCAGCTGCAGGTGGCGGCCAAGAGCAATCCCGGCCTCATCCCCTCCTCGGCATCGGCTATCCAGTCCGCGGCCAACAACCTCGTCGCTTCGACCAAGACCATCGCCAGTGGCCTTGGACCCGATCGTCAAGCGGCGCTGCTCGAGCGCTCCAAGAACATCGCCGACGCGTCCAACAGAGTGCGTTGAACTATACCAACCACAACGCTCCGTATCTAAGTCACGCCACTCATTGATCATCACCATCGTGTGCAGGTGGGGCAATCGGCGCGAGCGGCCGTTGGTTCGGGCGACGCATACAGCGCGGGTCAGGTGGTGTCGGCGGGCCAGGCCACCATGGCCGCCGTGCAGGCGCTGCTCGCCGCTGCGCCGGAGGCCGTCATCGATTCCGTGGCCTACTGGTCCAAGGCCGCCGCGGCGCAGACGTCGGCGCTCATGACCGTGGCCATGCCGGCCAAGGCCAAGGACCCCGGGCTGAGCGCAGCCATCGACAACGCTGCCGCGGCCGTCTCCGATCTCGTGGAGGCCGTCAAGCAGCACATCAACTGCGCACCCGGCGCCAGCGCCGGCGTGGTGGTGGCGGCCAAGGCCGCCACGGTGCCCGTCGCCGCTCTGCTGGGCGCCGCCGCGCAGGCGGTCAACTACATCGAGGACCCGAGCAAGAAGGTCGGCCTCTCGCAGGCCATTTCCGACGCCCAGGGCGCCCTCCAGAAACTGGCAACGTCGGTTAAGGCCGCGTCCGAGGCCAACCGCCCGCGCGCGCTTGTCGACGCCAGCGAGCAGCTGCGCGCCGCCACGGCCGATCTGGACGTGGCCTACATCGCCGCTGAGTCCGCGGCGCTCCCGCGCACCCTGGGCTACACCATGGAGTCCTCGACCAAGGGCCTGGGCGACGCGTGCAAGGCGCTCCAGGCCAGCTCGACCGCCGCCGACGCCGCGGCCCGCCACTCCGTGGCCGCCGTCGGACCTGCGTGCAAGACCATGACGGGCCACGTGTACCAGGTGGCCACCGCCGCCAAGGCGCTGGCCGCCTTCTCGCCCGACGCCGCCTCGCAGAAGCAGATCGTGGCCGCGTCGAAGGGCGTCGCCGTCGCGGCGCAGGGAGTAATGGAGGCGGCGAAGAACCTGGCCGAGAACCCCTCGAACCAGAGCTTCGAGGCCAGTTCAGCCAAGGTGCAGGAGGACATGACCAAGGCTATCGGCAACCTGCTCACCTCGGCGCACGGGCTCGACACAGGCGAGCTCGACGAGGCCGCTGACGTGCTGGCCGCGGAGGCCGTGCGAATGACCG